>NC_085141.1:219394063-219413249 GCF_024139115.2 Armigeres subalbatus | reverse complement strand
AGAAGTTACGTATTGCTAAGAATCCGTTCTTCCACTAACATCGGGTGCCGTGTTCACCTGTTCATCGTATGTGCAGAAAGTGATCCATCGAATCGCGAGCTCCGAGCAAGAACACTTTTCCGGATTAGTAACTTTACATCTAGTACTTCCAATCAAGTCTACCGATGTCGTCCCAATTTACATCCAGTTAGAAACGTATTTTCTACCTTTTGTAGAATTGAATGTGTTTTAGGCAGCCATCGAAGGTAAAACCTTACCAATAGTAAGCTAACTAGAATCAGAGTTTATCATGTTTGGGTAGTATCTATATATTAAAATTTATATTGACACAGCCGCCAGTAAACACCTAGACGAAATAGTCCTACGAAAGAAATAAATGACTGTTGCATTTTGGCAGAGTTTGTGCTTAGCCACGAGAATTTCTTGCCGTTTCAAAGTATCTACAGTATCCACCCGCGTGATGTTGTTCCAGAGAGAGCATGACTGAGAAAGATGTCTAACTTTGATCAGCCAAGAAAAGGTTGTTTAAATGTAGTAGAATAAATTAAATTTATTCCATAAATTATTAGCCGTCAGGTATGAATTACGGAAAAATGTAGTTTATTTCACAGTAAATGTCTAGATTTTCTATAGATTTATCTTTTATCTCTAAGACAACGAACGATTGCAAATATTATAGGAATAAGTACTGATTGTAGATTCTAAGATCGTATTACATTTGGTATATGAATACAAAACCACAACATGGAAAAACAAATAAATTGGGAAAATCACAGTGATGAGGATAAAATTTACGCGAGTAGCGTGTACTCTCGATTTTTACGTGCTATTCTGTTCACAATGCTGTGGTTTTGTAGAAGTCTGGACCGATTTAGCACCAGTGTGAGAGAAATGGTCTTAAAATCTTGGCAGATCTGTGGTATCGTGTAAGGTAAGCTATCCGGTAGATTCCCAGTCAGGTCGCTGTATCATACGTCTTTTAGGTTCTCGGTGGCCAATTTGGGTACTGAGAAAAAACCCAAAATTTAGTAAATTAAAAAAATCACAAAAAACTTCATCTGCGCAAATAAACGACTATTTGCCTCTTTAAAGCCTGATTTTTTTCAAATTTCAAATAACTTCGTCTGGTAAACTCTTATCTTCTCGCGATTGTAAATGCAAAGCTCCATCAAAATGACTGTTTTCGATATTTCCATACGTTTTCCATATAAACTTCCAATGAGTTTAGCACCGCCTAAACGTTGACGTTTGGCAAATTTGCCCATACCATCAGGAATGAAATAGAACGGAATAAAAGGACCGCTCATCAAAAATGAAATAAGTTTGTTCCATACTACTAATTTGGGCACTCTAATGTTGATTGAAATTTCAAAATAGGTACCATAAGCTTATTGGTATATTTAAACTCAAATGGTTCTTAATGATGTACAAGAGTGCGACACAAATTAGATGTTTGGTTGCTTTCAACTTGAACCAAACCAAGTTCCGATAGAGTATTTTGATTGAAAACATCAACTAGCGAAATTCTAATGATCGATTTCGTTTGATATAAATAAAAAAAAATGTTAGGTAACTTAATTAAGAAACCAGTTGATTACTATTGAAGTTTCATCTAGGAACCGTATGTAGACAAGCATACAGTTACGCTTATGATTGTAAACAATCATCCAAAAGTGTTCTATGTTAAAACCCCAATCAAATGTTTATAGTCGTAAATTATGTAGAAGATCTGAACAAAAGAGACAATTGGCACTGAGTAGAACTTAGATTTTTGTATTTAAATATTATACAATTGGTTATCGTTAATTAAAAAACTAATCAATTATCCTTATTATTTATTTTTGATGACCCAATACCTTAATTTCACCACGTGCCGACTATGATATTGTTACTGTAAAATAGTTAACGGTTCGTGTTATTGTTCACTCCACCTCCTGTATTTCAAGGTTTACTCTTAGGTCAAGGTCAATTTTAACTAGCACTAGGCGTACACATGGGCTATGAGTATGAGAACAGTCAGGTAGCTGTCACATCGATCACAACTGTATTATTATGTTGGCGAAACTGCTGTACCTTTCTTCTGCGATCGGCCATGCTTGACCACAACAAAAGAGCATAATTTTCTAAACATGTAATCCGTGTTCAACAGTCATTTACTTGTCGGTGGTTTCGGTAGAGAATGGATGATTTATTTCGATTATTACAGATAAGAATGAAAACGTTATTAGTGGTTTGTAGCCTGTGCGTGGCAGATTATGTGGAAGGTAGGGTAATTGTAGGATTCCGACGTGCCGAAAATTATATCCATTACTTCTATTCTAGAACGCGAGTTCATACCATCTGCCAGCATGGATACGGAAGACAGGTGGCGTGGATGAGCCTTGACCTAAATTCGAAGAAACTCCTGGAAGTGATACTCAATGTATTCGTCTTTTCCTAAACTGGAAAGACTGTCTAACGAAATTGGATTTTAAACGATGACGAAGAATTCCGCATTCATGTGGTTGATGGCAAACATGGAGAAAATGCTTCACCACGTGAAGGAGATACTTTGCCAGTAGCATCGTCATTAGTCGAGCCATGCCATAAACACGAAAAGAATCAGTTGTTCCACCACTTCGGATAGTGAAGCCTCCCAAGTCGTTCAATTTTGAAAAAATAATATGCTGCGCAAACCGACTCAATTTAATAACGAAATATATGCACCATACCTACCGAAAAAAATGGTTAGAGAACCATTGATGGATCGTCTGCCCTACTACGACATGGTGCCAGAAAACACCTACCAGTCATTATCCCATCTGGAGGATTCATTCTACTTACCTTCGTACGATCATCAAAGTACTCCGCAATTTCTACCTTATCGCAATCATCCAGCACTGGACAATTCAATCGAATATTACGAAGTCGACAAATATGCCCCGCCAATAATATTGAAGGAAGAAATTTCATACGAAGGTATGCCATTCGTTCCACATCGCTTCCCTCCCATGCCGCAGAAAATGAATTTTCCGGGTGGAGGTATGTTTCCAAAACCATACTTCAAGGGCCCGCCATTGCCGATCTCAGTGAAAGCCAGAAAAATCGTTAGAAAGCCAAAGCGAATGGTGTCTTTCGGGAGGTCATCAAGAGGAATACCAATTGTTCGGGGTCGCTTCAGAGTGTGATGCTGACTTTACAGTTTCTTCATGGTGAAATTAAATGTATTCAAAATAAACTGTCATTTTAGTTATTTATTATCTATTAACTTGTATTATTAGTATCCCCGTGTCTAATACATACCCCGCTCATTGAAGTAAGTTTTTCCCTCGTGAGGATTGCCCGAATTGAACCCTGAACCCGGATAGCCTTGTCCTCTCATCGGTCGGCCTTGCTGCTGATTATCATGGTGTCCTGAATTTCGGCCGCGATTTACTCGGCTCGGTGCCATTCCGCCGGACGAGGGCGGCGGGGGGGCTGACGTTTTTGACGACCTTGATGATTGTAGCGAGAATCTTCTGACTGATCACACTGTCCTGGTCATCATCGTCGTCGTCGATGTCGAACATATTGTTGATCTCGTTGTCGAAAGCGCTATCGAAATCCCGTCCCGAAGTATCGCCACTTTCGGAGTGCTGGTGCTTCCGATCATCACGTCCTTTACCGCCGGTCGAGCGCTTATCGGAGCGCCGAGCATTGGTGTGAACATCATCGTTGCGTCTAGTTACAAATTAGAATTATTTAAATGATTTAGTAGGTTTAGTACGAAAACAAGACGAATGAACAAAACAACTTTACCAAATCTGATTGTTGAAAATTCCAGTTTGTTCCTAATTATTTAATTTACAATATTCAGAAAACTCCGATGTGAGTATGTACATTATGTGGAAGATTTTGATTTGAAAAATGTGTTGGAGGCAACAACTTTCGTTCGATGAGACTCGAATTCATGATTCTGATCTCAGTCTAGCTTACTGAGGGTCTTGAATTCGAGTATCATCGAAGGAAAAAAAATTGGGACTTCGGAAAAATCGGAAGCACTCCTAAATTATGTCCGATGGAGCTCAAGTTTTGCATAGGGGCATATTTTAGGGCTTAGGAAATGTATGCGTAACGTCCGGTTTTTAAATTCGATGAAAAATTGTTTTCGCCATAAGAATTTTTTCCCAAAAAAAAGTCCCAAAACTGTAGATTTTTTTTTCAAATAATTAATTCTCAAAATTTTATGCATTTTGAGTTCTTTGGCATCAAAAAATTAAAAAAAATATTCCCCCCCGTGAGAAAAAAAACGTTTTGATTAATTTTTAGCACCCCTAAATCATGTACGATTTAGCTCAAATGTTGCTTAGGATATTTTTGGAGATATTTTTGGCTACGAAAACGTTTGCGTATCGTCCGGTGTTAAAATTCGATGTACAAATGGTTGATTGCAAACATGGAGAGAAAAATGCTTCACCATGTGAAGGAGATACTTTGCCAGGAGCATCGTCATTAGTCGGAGCCATGCCAAGCAAACGCGAAAAAGAATTAGTCATCCCACCACTTCGGATAGTGAAACCTCCCAAGTCGTTCAATGAAAATATGCTGCGCAAACCGACCAGTCCCAAAAATGTTCTAAGAGAAAAAATCGATATTTTTCATTTTTTTTTTTTTTTTTTTTTTTTATAACATCAGATCTCGACGTTTCATGCATTTTTAAGTCATTTGGAAAAAAACAAAAATTCGATTTTCGACTTTTCCTTTGCAACCCCCGCCCCTCTTGGGAAAGTTTTAATGGGTTGAAATTTCAAAACTTTGATGAATTTTAGGCACCCCTAATTCATGTCCGATTGAGCTGAAATTTTGCATATCATCATATTTTGGGGTAATGAAACTTGTGAGGAATGTCGTTTTTGACGTAAACTACGTCTAAGGGGAAGACTCGGATACAGGGTGACAAATGAAAATTTCCAAATCCGAGACCGTCACGAAATCATGTAAGATTTTGAAAGTTAATAGCGCATTCATCTTTCGAATGATTTTTGAGATTTATATATCAATCGACTCGGAAACTCTCCACCAATTTGCCAGTTATATTGAAACTTTTGATTATCAACGTTACACTAGGGTATTGGTCCATTTTGGCAGCACCTCGTTTTCCCGTTCGCAACGTGAGTCTCATTCGGCCGTCGTTCAGTGTGGTTGGTTTTTGGGCTCTTCTTTTTGTGCGGTGCTTCGCACCAGTTTGGCACAAAAAGTAGGGCCAGAGCAGTGACCACAGTCGGCGATATACATACAAGCGCATGTTTGTGCAAGGATAGGATGATCGATTGTTAGCAACGGCAATGCAATGTCATAATGCGATAATCGCAATGCAAATGAACACACATGATCGATTCAAAGATAACTTAAGAAAATGATCAGCCATTTTATGATAAACTGCAAATAGTTAATTATATTTTTATTATTAAATATGCGCCAAAATCAAAAGAATTAAATTTTAATTTAGGAGGTTTGAATGCACTTCAGATACCCTGTGAGTACAATCATGCGGGGCTTATTGTGTACGGCTATAGCTTCGGAACGCATACTTTATTGAAACGGGCTATAGGTTTCAATAGAACTATTACTTTCTAGCTCCTGGATCTAAGATTCTTGCAATTATATTAATAATATGGTTGCACGAATATGTTATCCATAATGCCACTGCCAGATAGTAGGAGTTAGATTGTACAGTCAACTCTCTCCATCTCGATGTTCTATATCTCGATATCTCTCCCTATGTCGATGGTTTCTTGGTCCCTTCAATCTACATACATTTGGGCTTTCTACATCTCGATGACCTCCCTATCTCGACATCTCTCTATCTCGATGTGTTCTGATCATATTTTGTTCAGGATTCACTCTCCTTATGTCGATATGCACAAATTTTTAGGCTACTAGACCATCTTTGGACAATAACAAAACATTAACAACAGGAAACGACATTTGTTTTGTTGTCGTTTTCATAGCAAACGAGCTTTTTTTGGATCTAGTACCCATTTAATTTTCCTTCCATTTCTCGATCTCTCCCTATCTCGATGGTCCCTTCAATATCGAGATGTGGAGAGGCGACTGTAATAAAATAGCACAAACACCTTATTTCCGTCCGCAGCGTTTACTACTCTGGCGCATCTCAACCGAATGGTTTGGTTTTTGTACCGTTCTGACTCAAATCCCAACATGACTCATATTCCGAACACTGGCGTTTTAGGCTAAACTAAAACTCGTCATTGGTTTTCCGCACTGAGGATCAAGATAACAAACGAATTTAAGCACCTGTGGAGAAAATTACACGAATAAAGTTAAAATGGGCATTTAAAAGCTAAAGTTCGGAATATGAGTCATGCGTTCGAATTTGAGTCAAACGGTGCACATGGCTAGTATTTGTATTTTGTTGATTTCTAGTTGACGCAACCGGGTTTTATCGACTTGCGCTTTCTTTGTCGGACCTGACAATACGACTATCCTTCTCCGCCAGCGATTCCTGTCACCCAACTAACAGAAGGCGGAGATTCTGCCAAAAAGGCCCAAGGCTCAGCCTCCACCAGTGATGGCCTGATGCTCTGACTACCATTGGACAGATGCACCTGTTTGTCCGTAGCCAGAGCAGAGATTCTCTGGTATATCCAGGCCGATGCGTATCGTCTCGCATCTGTCGTAAAAATCGCTAAATCGTGGTACACGCACTCACCAGTATACACCTCCAGCAACAAACATATTCGTACATCGATCACTGTAACTTTATATATGACCGGATTCTCTCATTAATATGGTTACTGCAGCAAGATTGGCTCAACTTGTGCTGCTTTGGGATATTATAACGCTAGTGATGCATAGATGATTCATCGCAACCGGTGTCGACATCATATGCATCATTTTTCTTGATCATCTGACATTTCGTCATTAGACTTTCTATGTCACACATCAATGGGCACTCTCGAAAAATTATTCGAATTTCTTTTCTTCTTCTTCTTATTGGCATCCCACACTGGGACATTGAGCTCGCAGCTTAGTGTTCATTAAGCACTTCCAGCACTTAACTGCGAGGTTTCCAAGCCCAGTTACCATTTTGCATTTGTATATCATGAGACTAACACGATGATGCTTTATGCCCAGGGAAGTCGAGACAATTCCAATCTGAAAATTGCCTAGACCGGCACCGGGAATCGAACCCAGCCACCCTCAGCATGGTTCACGGTAGCCGCGTCTACTGCACGGCTAAAGAGGGCCCCATAATTTCTTTAAAATTTCTTTTACCAACATCAATTATACAGTTATTTTTATTTCAAAATAGTATTATTTAATAATCATACTCCACTATTTCCACCCATATATATTACTACAAATAAACTAGAATAGTGGTCGAAATTTGGAATGAAACTGAACTTACTAATTTACTTTCAGTCGAAAGCATCAGTTGGAATTCGAAAAGCATTATTACCACTTGGGGTTTTAAAGTCAAATTTTGTTATCGTACCGTCGTCAGGGGAGACAACGGGTCAAATGGGGGTGAGATGTGATTTAATGAACTGAGAACATTAAAACTGGTTATAAGTAACCTTTTGAACGATTTTGTTATCCGACCTTCAGACTGTCGGTGAGGGCTCTGACGTCACGCCTGACTACGGTATCCAACATTTTTTATATTTTAAGTTATGGTAATTTTGTTTCTAAACCAGTGACATAAGTAATCGAATGAATTATCTTCAGAGCATGTAGCGTGGACTCTCGGCGCCCTTGGCGAAATTCTTGTGCGCCCTCTTTACTAAGGAAAAATGTGAAATATTCAACAATCCAATAACATTTTGATTCCCACCTTAATGTTTTATGAATTTTTATTATTGCGGTATGTCCCTGGAAAGTTTTTAAATGTTGTGACCTTTTACACTAATTAATAGAGTCGTGGACATTTCTGGATCCTCGTATGGAATCTGTTGGAACACCAAGGCTGAAAGATCATTACAATTGCTAAACTTGCAGCTCATAGTGCCCTAACGGCTGTTTCTCGCTTTTAGTGGAAGAAACTGACGTACTTGCAAGGCAACATATAGCAGAGAAAAGAGAATTGAAAATCGTGACAAATCATACACTAATGTCAAATGGTTGGAACAAGGATATCCAACCCTGAAGTGGATCGATCTATGATAGAAATTGTTATCGGAGTTCGGATCAAGAAAGATACAACATAAGAATGGATCTGTTGCGGCTGGAAATGGATAACATCTAACTTTGAAGTGGTCGGAATCGACATCGGAAGCAGGACGGCCATGTGGTGAAATTAGGCTATGACTGCCAAGGGGCAACTAACTCTAAACTTTCGACAGTACATATCCAAAAATACTAACAAATACTAGCGAAAAACTACGTCGTAGGGGGACTGTTCCATTTTCCATCTCACTGAACATATATTCATCTCATCGCGAAACAAAGAAATACGGCACCAATTTCGTCGTTTCATTTTGCTAACATTCGTACTTACTGCTGAAAAAATCACAAAAATAATATACAAATCAAATACCTTTTCATTGCTTTGTTTTTCGTGAGACCAATATCGGAGCTATGAGATGAAGTCCAGGAGCATTAACCCTATCTACCGTTAATTGATCAAAGAGCCCTGGTTGGAAAAGCATGAAACACAACGCCACCAAGTCACCCAGTTTTAGGCAACACATGATTTCAGTCTCTTTTAAATTTTTAAAAAATCATAGAGCAACTATTTCTATTACTAGTACATTTTGAACAACCTTTGGGGCCCACGTTTTGGGTTGATGGTATTAGAAACTTAAAATGCGGTTTAAAAGTTTTCTAGAATCTGTGGAAGGTAGAAATCAGGTGTTTCCTATACGGTGGAGCACTGTGTTTCATCAACTAACTTGACAAACGCCATAACAAACGAACTAGCAACCGTTTCATTGTTTGACGAAAATCGTGGAGAAATATCAGGAAATACTATTGCGAGACAATGAGTGATATTATCGCAAAGTTTAGAGTTACTTACCCCTTGAGTTTTTCTGAATGAAATGGGCAAATTTGTCTTTACCCTTACCCCAACCCGATATAAGTCATTAGCGCAAAAGGTCTTTTACAATTTTGGTCAACACCTGTGGCAGTAATTGTGCCCGGAAATGGTAACAATCCGATATACAATTTTCAAATAACTTTTTGAACATAAGTTTTCTAGACTTTTTCTTAGCCCCTTGTAGACGGTTCCGAAAGGCTCAGAGAAACCGAAAAAAAAGTCAAAGTTAGGACCAAATCATTCGACTTGTTTATATGAGAAAGAAGAAAGATTAGATTTTTTGAAATATCTCCGCCATAGACCTTTGGACTTTATGGTCGGTTTGTTATTATTTGGCCATGTAACGAATAAAATTGTTCTGTTTCCCATACCGTAATTATTGATTCCGGCGCCCCTGAGGGCTGGCGCCCTTGGCGGGGGCCAACCCGGCCAACCCCACGCTACGGCGCTAATTATCTTAAAATATGACTACATTCCTCAATGCACCAAACTGTTTTACGTAGTTTACGTTAGGCGGTCGTGTCTTGTACATAACCCTTCAGATTTTTGAAATTCGAAAATGTTATTTTCATTGGCACACCAGTGGCTACCTTCAATACATTTTTAAATCAAAATCTTCCAATCAGATACTTCCACATACATATTCACATCGGAGTTTTTTAGAACAATAATTGTTAATTTTTATGTTAATTATTAATGGCCATGTTGAGAGGCCAACACACTTAAATTATGTTGTAGACCTCGGCAAAGTTTTTGCCGAGATTCCAACAGCCGAGATCTCGGTAATATTTTTTATTGAAATTCGGTAATTCTTTTACCGAAATTTCGTCAATTATTTTACCGAAAAATAGGCTTTGATTGAGCTTACTACAATAGTTCTAATTAATGGACGCAATACTTCTAATTCCCCAACAAAAAAAAGATTGAATAGACCTAATTTTTGTTTATCAAATCAATCCGATCCGACATTATACACCCAGTTCTTTTTTTACACGTCTGGGCTTTAGTCGATTAAGACCTCTAACTTTAATGAAATTATAAGTTAATCATGAAAAAATTCACAAAAAATCAAAGAAAATTCAGGTGGTATTTAAAAAGCCGTGAAAGATCAGGTTAACCGGGAAATTAAGGAATACCAACCGTGTAAAAAAATATTGGGTGTAATAACAATGAAAATAAGCCCATCTGAATTTTAACCGAGTAAAAGTCTGTCTATATACCAACAAATATTTCTTTAGTTGATATCATAAAAAGAAGATCTCTTCCCAAATTCCAAGACTGTATACACTGTCGAATTGTATCGCTAGTCAAGTTGAAAACCGAAATGGGGGACTAGCGAAGCTGGATTTTTCTCGCAATCCGTACGTTAAACCTAACTTCGCTAGTAGTGCGCTAGTCTAATTAGGCCCTAATTAGACTAGCGCGCCACTAGCGAAGTAAGGTTTAACGTACGGATTGCGAGAAAAATCCAACTTCGCTAGTCCCGTATTCCGGTTTTCAATTTAATCGAGAATATATTGTAGGGTGCTGTCAATACGATACCCCGCGCGGTTGTTGTAATGTTTCCAAAAGCGCATTTGCACAAGATTCCACGCGGCGTTTCCCATTCGAAAGGAACAACCGCACCCTAGGAAACGCCGCAATGTTATCTCCCCATAAGAATCGAGTATACGGGCAGCAAAAAGCGCGGTGCGTCGTTTCCTTGGAAGCGCCGCGTGTACTTTTGGGCGAATGCGTTTAACAAAACTCGTTCATGAATACGCGCAACAAGTCGTAAGATCTATGCATTTTGAAGGATTATCAAAGAGAGCTCCTTTCTACTTTAATAAAACCAAATTTTTTATAGTGATATTCTGATAGGGGTAATGACGGCTTTGGCAGGTTTTGTTCTATTATTGGCAGGGGGGTTTTTTATGACTGATTATGCTCAAATTTGGCCCAAACATTCTTTGTATATCAAAGAATATTGTGGCCAAATTTCATAAAATTCTGTCGACAAAAACCCCCCTGCCAATAATAGAACAAAACCTGCCAAAGCCGTCTGTTCCCCTGTTTGATTTTGGACAGCACTTAAAAAATCGATTGATAACTAAAACATTTTGCAGACTATTTCATTTTTCATTCATAGTTGACTGGAATATAGAACTGAATTCTTTCCGGAATCCGACTTATACTTTTGCTATTCCGAAACGTATCCTTTTGAGATTCCTTGTTGAATCATTTCGTCGAACCAAATCCTTTTGCGACCCCGAAGAGAATCTTTCTGGGATTCCTAACTGAATCCGTTTGGGGGTTTGAACTGAATTCCTTAGAAATTCTATAACGAATACAAATCGTTTTTATTCTCCGAAAGAAATCCTCCCTGGATTCCGATGGGATTATTTTTTGCTGCACAAGTTTTTTTTTGAATACCAAAGGGATTCCTTTCGGAATCTCAAAAGGATACATTTGAATTCTCCAAGAATGATTAATTTTACAATCTTAATTTCAGAAAGATGCCCTTTGGAATCCCAGAAGGAGTTTTCTCTGAATTCCGGAAGAATTCTCCATGGAATCCTAGAATTATTCTCCGCTGAATCGGGGAAGGATTCCTCTGCGAATCGTAAAATCCTTCGTTGAGTATACACAGATATATGTATATCCTTTGGAATTCCAGAAGGATTCCTGCTGGGATTCAAATTCTTTTGGATTTTTCAATGGAACCCTTTTGAATTTCTCAAGGAAATGCTTCTGGAATTCGCAAGGAAATGCTTCTGGAATCCGCTACAGGTGTTTGAGGGAAATCGCACTGGGATTCTGGAAGGAATTTTCAAAAGCAATTTATTTCAAGGTTCTAACTGGAATTCTTTTGAGATTCTAAAAAAAAATCTAGCTTAATTTTCTGAAGGAAATCCAGCCTGGATTCCAATGAGGTTACTTTTTTGATTTCTCAAAAAGTTTTCTTTTGAAATACCCAAAGGATACCGTTCAGATTCTGGAAAGGATTTCTTTGAAATCTTTCTGAAAGATTCCCTTTAGAGTCCTAGAATCCTGAAACCTCCCTACAGAACCCCAGAAGCAAGCCTTTCAGAATTCCAGAAGGATTCTTCTCGGAATCCCGAAAGTATTACTCTTGGAATCCCGGGAGGATTCTCCTCGAAATCCGGGAAGTTTTAGCGTCGGAATCCCGGAAGGTTTCTCCTTGCAATCCGGAAGAATTTTCGTCAAAATCCCGGAAGGATTCTCGGATTCCCGGAAGGATCTGAAAGATTTCCCTCGAAATACTGCGGGGATTCTTCTCGGAAAACTGGAAGGGTTATCTTTGGAATCCCGGAAGGATTAATTCGGAATCCTGAAGGATTCTGCTTAGAAACCTAGAAATATTCTTCTCGAAATCCCTGAATTATTCTCCTTGGAATCTTGGAAGGGTTCGTCTGCTAATCCCGACAGACTTCGTTGAGTATATCCAGATCTATATCCTTTTGATGACCAGAAAACTTTGTTCTGGAATTACTAAGGGAATTCTTCTACGATTTCCGCTGGAATCCTAGGATTCTCAAGCGAATCCTTGTTGGATTTTTAGGTTATTCTTTTGGATTTCTCAAGGGAATACTTTTGGGATTCCTAAGGAACTTCTTTCGAGATTCTAATTGGAACTCCAATGGAAATCATTCGAAGATTTCGGAATCCCGGAAGGATTTCCCTAGATATTTCTGAAGGATTTTTCGCGTAGGATTCCCTTCGGAAACTAGGAAGGATTCTCCATAAAATCCCGAAAGGAATCTCCTCGGATACCCGGAAGGATTCTCCGGGTATTTCCAAAAAAGTTCTCCTCGGAATACAGTAAGGATTCTTTTCGGAATCGTGGAAGGATTCTTTTCGGAATCGTGGAAGGATTCTTTTCGAAACTCCAGAATACCTCGGAACCCTGGAAGGAATCCCCTCAAAAGGGTTCGGAATCCTGGGAGAATTCTTGTAATATAGGAAGACTTCTAAATAGCGGAAGAATTCTCATGGAAGTCATGGATGTCTTCTTCTCATAATTAAAAAAAGGTTTCTCCTCGGAATCCCAGGATTCTCCTCAGAATCGCAAAAGCAGTCTCTTCGGAATGCCAAAAGGATTCTGTTCAGAATTTCGTCAGTCCGTCATTCGCCATAAAGCTGGGCCAGCTTGTGGTTCATCCTTCGCCGTCACACACCGTCTTCTTGCACACCGCCAAAGATGGTTCTAAGCACCCTTCTCTCGAATACTCCGAAATACCGTTTTGTACATGACACATTTGGTGTGGTGGTGAATCTTTTTCAGGGGCTCTCCTTAGCCGTGCGGTAAGATGCGCGGCTACAAAGCAAGACCATGCTGAGGGTGGCTGGGTAAAGATCTGGTCCGTTGTCGAGCGGCCGTCAACGAAGCTTGATAACCGCCCATCAACTCATTCACTATTTGGTGACAGACGGCGGCAGATGATCTGGGATATCACTTTGTAGGCGTTAGGATGGTGATCGCTCGAAAGTTCTCACACTTCGTCGCCTTTCTTGTAGATGGGGCACATGACCCTTCCTTCCACTCCTCCGGTAGCTGTTCAGTTTCCCAGATTCAGTTTCCCTGACTTCCCTGACTATCAGTTTGTGCAGGCAAGTGGCCAGCTTTTCCGGGCACATCTTGATGAGCTCAGCTCCGATACCATCCTTACCAGCTGCTTTTTTGGTCTTCAGCTGTTGGATGGCATCCTTAGCTTTCCTCAAGGTGGGGTCTGGTTGGCTTCCATCGTCCGCTGAGCTGACGTAGTCATCTCCTCCGCTGCCTTGACTTTTACTGCCTGTGCTCTCAGCCAGCGCTATTCACATGTTCCTCGTAGTGCTGCTTCCACCTTTCGATCACTACACGTTCGTCCGTCAAAATGCTCCCAGCCTTATCCCGGCACATTTCGCCTGCGGCACGAAGCCTTTGCGGGATGTTGAGCTTGATAGAACTTGCGTGTATCTTGAGAACGGCACAGCTGTCCATCTCCTCGCACCCGCTTCTTCCAGGCGGCGTTTTTCCTCCTGAAAAGGCGGGTTCGTTGTCTCCGTTTCCGTCTATAACGTTCCACGTTCTGCTGCCGGGTACCTGCTGTAGCGCGACCCTCGCCTGCGCTGCGTCCTTCTCCTCCAGAATCTGTTTGCAATCTTCGTCGAACCACCGTTCCGTCGACTTCTGACCCATATAATTCGACGTTGTTCTCCGCTGCGTCGTTAATGGCTGTTGACTGTATTCCAGCAGTCCTCAAGAGGGCCCCATCGAGCCTGCCACCTCTTCCGGCAACGCTGCCTCGAGATGCTGCGCGTATGCAGTGGCGACATCAGGCTGTTTCAGCCGTCGGTCGCAATACCGCGGCGGTCGTCGGTACCGAAACATTGTTGATGACGGATAGTCGTGAAGTAGCTTAACCATTACCAGATAGTAACGTCGATGTTAGCGCCACGATATGTCCTGACGTCGATAATGTCGGAGAAGTGCCGTCCATATCAATCAGAACGTGGTCGATTTGTGATTCTGCTCCGCAGTGGTGATTCCAGGTGCCTGGATACGGAGGCTGTAAAGGGAAGTAGAAAGCGCGAATGGCCATATTCTTGGAGGCGGCGAAATCAATTAGTCGTAGGCCGTTTTCGTTCGTCAGCCGGTGAGCGCTGAACTTTCCAATAGTCGGTCTAAACTCCTCCTCTGGCCAACCTGGAGCGTTCAAGTTCTGCGATGATTTTGACGTCGTGGTCAGCAGCTGTCGTACTCTTACGTTCCAGCTGCGCGTAGAATGCGTCCTTATCATCATCAGTGCTTCCGGAGTAAAATATGGACGTTGATTATGCTGAAGTTGAAGAAACCAGCCTTTGATCCTCAACTTGCATACATTCTTCATTGATCGGGCCACCACCCGATCATCACGCGCCTTGCATATCGCCCATCACTATGAAAAGCTGTTCCCCAGCTCGTAAAGGCCGCAGCTCTGGTAGATGGTATGATTACTCTAAACGTTCGCACCCATTGATCCTCTTCCAACAAACCTCCTGTAGCGCTACGATGCCGAATCCACGGTCCTTGAGCATCGGCGAGTAAGGCGTGTGCTCCTTCGATGAAGTTGAGATTGGCAGTTCCATCGAACCGAGTTTCAATCGCTAGTCCTCGTCGCAGTATTCTCGCCGCTGATGGTTCCGGTCCGTACTCTCTTGTTGATTGTTCGTTGCTTAAGATTTTTAAAGGCTGGCT
This sequence comes from Armigeres subalbatus, assembly GCF_024139115.2. Taxonomy (NCBI): domain Eukaryota; kingdom Metazoa; phylum Arthropoda; class Insecta; order Diptera; family Culicidae; genus Armigeres; species Armigeres subalbatus. The sequence goes on along the minus strand of NC_085141.1, from coordinate 219,398,010 downwards.
TTCAGTGGGCCTGACACCAAACCCCTAAATTTTCTCAGGACCATTCCTCCTTATTTCCGTTGGACCATGGTGCATAGTTTCACTTAGAGTCCTTCGCTGGCACTCGGACGATGACCAGCCGCCCCTAACATGGAGAACAGACGCTGTGAGCCGATCCTGACATGGGAGAACAGACGCTCAATAAGATTTGCACTTCCGAGGATAAACCCCCCTTCCCCGTCAGCATACGACCATAGTTCCCACTGGGCCATACCTGATCTTCCCAAGGTTGCTCGTATCCCGCCAGCACCGCGGGAGGTAGTGGGATAGGAGTTGCTGCAAGAGGCTAAGGACCGCGAGATGGGGTCTATTTTATTCTTCCAGGTACGCGAAGTACCAATGGTACGGTTACCCAGCATTTGCTGTGCCATGTTATTTTCATGTATTTCATGTATTAATTTATTAAAAGATGAAAATATTTTTAGCTTAGAAAGATGTGGCATAAACACATTGTGTACTTATTGCCCTTGCTAAAGATCGGTGCCTTCGCTGTTGCAACAGGTGGACCTATTCTTCGTTATTTTGGTCCAGCTTATTGTCTGCGACGCCATCGCGGTCGAGCAAACAATGGATAGCACATCATAATAGAGAGCAGTGACGAAACGCGGGAAAGAGACGGAAAAATCACGGCATGAGGTCGCCATCTTGTACTGAAAGCCCTGCGGCAAGATCGAGGCCAAGTCAAAACAAAACAAAACGCTGTGTCATCCGTTTCGATCTCGAATTCTGACCACTGGGTCCGAAGCCGTTACCATCGTCTGTCACCACCACGTACCACCTAAACCTAGACCTGACAACCGCAAGAAACTGTGACGTCAGCATAGTGAGAAATGACCAAAATTAGATATCAAATGTAAAAGTTTGTAATTATACGTATGTGCATAAATTCCTATCGCTTTAGTACAGTTTCAGTGTTTTCTTCTTTGAAAGTTTCACTATTAGTCTGGTTTGTCCCTTTTTATCCAGGATCCAGAAAGGGGTCACCATGCCTCACTCTCTAATTAGAAGTTTGTTCGCCGTGTGGCGAGTGATTAAATCGTAAGAAACGGCTTGTGATTTCCACCCACCCGAGTTATGGTGATGGATATGTTGCACCTTAAAGTTAGTTCTCAATAGAGGTAGATCATCGAGTGACGTTGAGTTTGTTGTGTAGATTACCCTTCTTCCGACCCTGAAGATCCCCTTTTCCACTGAGCATAGCCGAGGGGGTTATAGGTCCTGAAAGGAACCGATTTATTGTCTATAAAGTGCATTTCCTATCACTAATTACAACAAAACCATAGCCAAAGCCGTGCGAGAAAATTTTACTGGAGTGCTACTGATATCGACGACAGCCACTCTATACTTTGTCACGGAAACGCTACAGATGCAGGAGCCACTGTCATCGGTGCTGGGGTCGCTACCGACGCCATCGTACTGTCCGCTCTCCGAGTCCACTCACCGTGGATTCTCGAAACGATGATGCCCGAGCACGAAACACGGATCTGTTTATTCTCAGAGAAAATGAAGCGGTGTTGTGGGCCAAAAGGACCATAACTTACGTTATTCTGATGTCCTTGTTGGGAATGCATAAACGAGATTAATTGGGTCTGAATTTTTTAAAAGGTATGATTTTTTTATGGATAAGATAATTTCCGAAGAAATTCGTAATGGAATTTTGAAGAAACTTAATTTTTCGAATTAAGTAGTCACCTTTTGCGTGGTGTGTGTTACGGTGGTCACATTTGTCAGTTACAGGCAAACTCCTGACCCAAATGAATACCTTCCATACATATCCAATTCCATGGTAATTTATGGGTGTCGCTGAGTCGGGCCTCTACTCATACTACCGTCGTCGGGGGGGTGACAATGAGTCAAATGGGGGTGAATGGGTCACTACTCAACTACTTAGAATGCTTGTAGAATAGATTTAACCATCTGAGGGTAAGAAGACCAAAATATAAGAGACATTTGAACGATTTAGCCTTACTGACCTCCAGATTTTGCCAGTAGAGCGATGACCCATTCTCACCCCCCCAGACTCCATTGTCACCCCCAGGTGGTACATCAACACTTCCTTCCCTCCCAAGTTAAGGTGAAATGGGTGGCCAGGAGCAGTAATCTTCTATTTTGATTTTGTTCTAGATTGAAAAATCAAGTATGACACCTATATTGATTTCTTAAGTGCTTCAATCTACCAAGCACACTGCAACTATGCTACACAGATAAAATATAGTTTGAAGAGCTGGATTTTGCTTTACACGATTTCTATATTTTCTCAATTTTCAACTCATCCTAAATGTTTAACGTATATTAATTATCATGTGATTTTTCTTTGGTTTATTCTGGATTTTTGAAACATGTTGCAAGAGCGTCGGTGGCAAATTGAAGTCGTTAATGATCAAAAAAAATACGAGTGAAAAAAATCGTAAAAACAAAATCCTGTGTATTAATAAGTTCATCACGGTGATTATTAGAGAAAGCCGGAAGGGCTTCCCTTCGAGCCCAACCTAGGGGTCTCGCCTTGCTTTGATTTGGTTTCCTTAATGTCTAATTGTTAAAACATTTGTTTTTATGTTTGATCGATTGTAAGACTAACATTGGACAAACTGAAATCTAACAGAACTTTGCATTCAATCGATATTTCTGGTTATTTAAATCGAAATAAATTTAAACTGTGCTTACTTGTCAAATTCAGACAAATTTAATTGAATACCGAATGTTAATTCGGTTGATGAAACTACGTACTCTTACAAATCTGTTGAATTTTCAAACTATGTGTTGTGTAGCAGTTTATATCCTCGAAGTAATTTCAGAGGTATTTCTGGAGAAATCCAGAGGTAAACCCGAAAAATATTTGGGAGAGTCCAAAGGAATTCATACTTGAAGAAACTTAAGAATATCGGAAATGCCTTGAGGAACCTTTGCTGTAAATAACTTTAGAAATCTGTCTGAAACTCCTGTATGAAATTCCTCAAATTTTGACTCAGATGTGGAATGCATTTTGCTGGAAATTTTAAAAGACCATTGAAATTTCCGAGGGAATGGGAAAAACCTGAAATAATTTTAACTTTAAATTTTTTTTTTTCAAAATGTTCCAAAATTTCAATAGACGTTTCAATAAATTAGAATCAAAGACAACAAAAATTGCACTTAATTCCGAATTTATTTTGTTTTAAAATCAAAATGAAATTAAATTGAATTAATTCTAAATGGAATCGGAAACACGATTGAACCGATGCAATCGAGTCCTAATCAAAGACAATGCAAATCAAATTAATTACGAATTAAAAATAGGTTCGATTCCGCTTTCGATGCAATCCAATCGACGTTTTACAAAAATCCTGCAATAAAACAAATTCTTTTTGGAATCTATTCTCAATTTTAAATGAATCTCAAAATCTAAAAAGAATCGAATCTCATTCAAATCGTTTGAAAAATAGAAATGAATTCCAATACAAATTAATTTCAAATCCGAACCAAAATCAAAAATTGATCGAATCGGACTCATTTTCATTTAACTCAACTCAAAATTTGAATAAAAAGAAACTAATTCAATAGTATGATGATTGCACTAAAATTAGGAATTTCTTTTCTGTAAAATGCACTCAGATGGGTAAACTTGTTTTTCACCAGTCGTATCAAAAAATTGTGGAAGACCATTCTCAATTTCCTCAAAATAATATATTTTTTAAATAATATTTTCACGCAAATTTTTTGTCCAAAAAATTGTCCAATTTTCAATAAAAATGAGTCAGATTTGACTCAATTTTAAGTAGGTCAAGCATAGTCGGTAACAGATCTTAATACAACTTTGAATAAACCGATTACAACGAACAAAAAATGAATTTAATTCAATCAGTTGAAATAAAAGAAATTGGAATTTAAAAATCACATTCTAGTCATAATGGAACGAAAATGAAGATCGC
>NC_085141.1:219269782-219394038 GCF_024139115.2 Armigeres subalbatus | reverse complement strand
CTAGAAGTTACGTATTGCTTAGGTATGATTGAATTACTTTAATTATTCAGTTCAGTTAATCATTCTCCGAGTTTGATGGTACAACAGTAGAATCGTCTATTCGATCAGATCAGCCAGCACCACTGGCAGCAAGAAAATACATCTTCGATATACTGCCGCCTTTTCCTTTTATGTGACTAGTTTTGATTTAGTAAGTGAATTAAATAACTTGGTAATCTTAACAATAGCATTTAACTGGCCATATCCCGAGCAAGACTCATAACCAGAACCCTGGATTTCAACGCCTTAAAACCAATTTTCAATTGTTTTCAGTGAGATGAATCATGATTTCAAATGAATTCAAGATCACACGGTAGCGAAGACGTAAATTGCAAACCACTCTTCAAATGTCTTCTTGCTTTTGATTCTAGTGACAGTGCATCGACTTTCAATTGTTCAAATCTTGAAATCAAATCAAAACTTGCATATTGAAAAAGAAGTATGATGGGAACTTGGTGATGAGCAATATCCCAACCGGTAGCAATAGCAATGTGATCACAACTTCGCAACGTGGCGCAAACGGTATGAACATATTTCAACCAACAGTTTATTCCAGAGGAAGGAGCGGACTACTTTGCTTGCGAAGTAAATCTGTCTGTCTTATCTCAACAATGGCAAACAGTATGATGCGATGTTTGTGCATCGTATGAAGCAGGCCAGAGCTCGATAATCTCCGAGTAAATCAAAAAGATCTCCTTGAATTGTGAACCATCTTGAAATCAACGATGAGCGATGAGTATTTTGTTACCAGTTGATTACCCTTGACAGCAACACAAAAACCAATTTCTGTATCAGCATTCTTCACAGTGTTTAGGATTTGTGGTGACCGTCTATCTGGTGCCGCGGCATATTTTGTAAAGAGATCACTTGAATTACATCGCCCAACTGCGACATAGTCGTCTTGCAGCAGAGTTCGTTAAGCGTCCCTGCATTGATTAATTGTGAGGTTTCTATTCCATATTACAATCCACAAAAATACAAGCTCCAAAAATTATTGCAAACAAAAGGCACAATAGAGTTGGGTGCATGTCGATTGAGGATGGGGAAGTAGTTTTAGGTAATGAAACTCGTTTGGAAACCCGAGGAGAAAACACGAAAAATCATTGGGAGTTAGGAATAGGAGCAGAATAGATGCAGGTGGATGCAGTGTCCAAATTATTGTATAGATCAACGAGATTATCATTGAATCAATACAACTTTTGAAGTTTTTGATCAAACTAGTCACTGAACGGTTAAATGGGATTACTTGCAACGACGGGCGCGGCCAGATCTCTGGTAAACGTGGGGCACCAGCATTTTTGGCGTAATTGATTTATTTGTAATCTGGCGTTCTTAGTAAGAACTATCACTCCAAAGAAATCTGTTGTTCGCCATTTCTGAAGCAGGTGCCACCATGATTTTTGGTTCTGATATAATCCCTATCCTATATACAAATTTACCAAAATGGTATGAATAGAAACGATAAAAGCGACATTTTGTTGAGCTTATAGCGCCAAAAATTGAAGTTATGGTAAAATTTACTGCATCTGACCCAGTTGCCCACCGGGATAACTGCGAATAGGAGGATCACATCACAAGTCCCAACATGTATTCTGAATTCTGGGATCCGTACGAGCAGAACAGTGATAAAACCAAGTCAATACGACATAAAATGACGAAATGGCAACCATTTAAAAAATCCTTCACTCAGTTCGACACGGGATAGAAGAAATCTAAAGGAATACTCAAAGGAATCTCCAGAATCGTTTCCGAGGGAATTTCTGGAAGAATTTTCGAAGAAATTTCAAAAGGTTTTTCCGAATATTATTTGGATTTTCCAAGTAATTCCTAAAAAAAATTCTCAAGGATTCCTCCTTAAAAAATAGGTTTCCTGATGAATTATTAGGAAAATTTTCAAAAGAATTTCTAAAATAATTCGTAAAGAAATTTCCTAACGGAATTTCCAAATTAAATTCTTTCGGATTTTTTTTTGAATTTCTTCTGAAAATCCTTCCGAAATTACTTCGGAGATAAATCCAGATATTTCTTTGGAAGTTCCTCATAATATTCTAGTCTAGTCTAGACTAGTCTACACATACACATCCATCACTTGGATTTGGAAATTCCTCATAATATTCCTTCGAAAATTCAAAGAAGGAATTTTATGAAAATTTCTAAAGATCCTTCTTTTAGCATTTTTTTCAGTACCAAAAACTCTTACGGAAATTGTTTCAGAATTACCTTTAGGAATTTCTTCGGAATATATTTTAAGAATTCTGCCAGTACTTTTTTAAGAAATCCCTCTGATTATTTCTTTCAAAAAATCTTTCAAATGTATCGGATATTCTCGATAATTCCTTGGGAATATACCTCGTTTCTTCGGAAATTTCTTCAGCAATTATTCAACTGATTTTTCCTGACTTTACTCAAAAGTTCGTTCGGAAAATCCTCCCCAGGAATTAATTCGGTTAGTCACCCAGAAATTCTTTCAGGCATACCTTCGAAAATTCCTTCAGTAATTCGATCGTGAATTTCTATTCTTTCCTCAAGGAATTTCTTCAAAATTCCTCAGCAAATAAATTTAGAAATACCTTAAAAAATTCCTTAAAAAATTGTCTAAGAGTTTTTTTTTAGAATTTCCGTACGAATTCTCTCATCTTCAATGGATCTTCGATGACGACATCAACGGCTATCTGGCAACTAACGCATCTAGCGAGCAAGAAATTTCCTTAGCGAAGCCATCTCGACATATATGGTTTGGTGCAAATCAACCCTTCGTTAACGTAACAATAGGCTGCTCGACTTGGCACAAATACTGACAACATGGACATCTCAGCCCGTTCTACCGCTCATACCAATCGACGAGCACCATCCACCGGTAGTGTTATATCGACACCTGCTGCCAAATACCACGTTTTCTGACCAGGAACCGGATCCCATGGGTACGACTTCCGGCGGTGCGATTTTACTTACTTAATAGAGCTTTCTGCGATTGACTGGCGTCATCATTTCCATGGGCACTCAGTAGATGCTAACGTACTGCTGTTTTACGACAAGCTGTGAAATATTGCACTTAATAGCTCCTCGCCGTCGTCGCATTAATCGAGGTAATAACAAGCCTTGTGGAATGCTCAACCTGAAACCTGCGCAACAGATTGAGGAAGCTACGCAAACAGTACATCGTTAACAAAACTGAGGGAACAGAGTTTCCTCCATCGGTAGAAACCTCTTAACGACCTCCTGATGCAGTTACCGAAGATATATGAACGACCTCCAATCAAATCTTAAAATAATCCGTCCAGGTTTTGAGATTTATCAAATCGCAAAAGACGGCTAATCAAGTTCCTACAGCTACCACATCTGATGAAGCTGCGAACCTCTTCGCCGAGTTTTTCAGAGTGTGTTCAATGAGCCCTCCGCAAACTCACCCAGGTGGTTTTTCGAATGTTCTACCGCACGATATTGACCTCGCGCCCTTCCTGTTCTCCGACCTAGAAGTGTTGAAAGCTCTTTGCGATTTAGATGCTTCAAAAGGTGCCGGAGTGGATGGCCTAACACATTTCCTGCTGAAAGCCTGTGCTGAATCACTAGCGGCTCCACTAACACTACTTTTCACCAGATCGTTGAGTGAAAAAACGTTCCCTGGACTATGGAAAACAGCAACGATGATTCCAATTCACAAATCTGGAAGTTTACGCAAAGTTAATAGCTAATGTGGAATTTCCATTATTTGTTGTGTTGGAAAACTTATTGAATCATTAGTTCATAAAGTTTTGTTATCTGCTGTTAAACCATTCATTTCAATTCATCAGCACGGTTTTCTTCCTCAACGTTCTAGTACAACGAATCTGCTATGCTATTCTAATGCACTCTTCCGTGAAGTCGCGAAGCGCAATCAGGTGGACTCCGTATACGTAAATTTTTCGAAAGCCTGAACTCACTCACCAACATGCTGCTGCCAAGTTACGCCACTTGGGTTTCCTGAATGGATAGCAGATTGGATAGCCATACCTGACTGGCAGAAAAGCTTCGTTCGTGTTGATGCTCTGGTCTAGAACTTTCAGCATTCCCTCGGGTGTACCCCAGGGCAGAGTGCTTGGACTTGTACTGTTTATCCTGTATATCAAGCTCTTGACCAACTGCCTTATCTCGGCGAAGCTCCTGTATACTGACGATCTCAAACTTTTCAGAGTAGTTCACTCTTTGCTGGCTTGTGTAAGTCTACAAACTGATATTGACGTACTCCGCCGTTGGTGCGATGAAAACGGAATGTAAAGTAATCACCTTCTGCCGAATCATATCCCCAATAATGTACAGCTATATACTTTTGCCGATGCTGCACTAGAGCATGTTTCGTCGATTCGTGACTTGGGCGTTACAATGGACTCGAAATTGCGGTTCAACGAACATATTTCTGCAATTACGGCATTAGCAGTTTTTGGATTTATTCGTAGGAATGCAGCTCATTTTGATGTTTACACTGAAAGCTCTGTATCGCACTTAGGAGTATTTTAGAATATGCTGCCCTATTTGGACGCCGTACCATACGACCCAAGTGATTCGCATTAAACGAGTTCAAAAGCAGTTCATCCGTTTTGACTTCGGCACCTACCCTGGAACGATCCAATGCACTTACCTGACTATAGAGCACGATGTCAGCTAATCGACCTGGAACTACTCTCAACTAGACGACTCAACTTCAGAAGACTTCATCAGCAGACATCATCAGCAGTAACATAGACTGTCCGGACTTGCTCGTGGATGTACAGTTGAGCATACCTAGCCATAGCCTGCGTCACGCTGATTTACTCGCTGTCCCAACCCACCGAACAACGTAGGATAATAATACCTTTAGCTCCTGCCTTAGAGCTTTTAATAATGTTTGTAATTTGTTTGATTTTAATGTGTCCAAGTATTATTTCAAATCTAGAATAAGGAACTTAGAATAAGAGTAGTCTGTACGATCCAATCGAAGACGAATAAACAAATAATTAACAATTAATTATGGAATTTTCGAAATTCTTAAATTTCTCTGTAAACTCCTCCAAAAATTTCGTTCGAATTTCCTGAAGACGGCCTTACTGTTGAGGTGGAAATACGTATCTGTCAAGGTACAATTAAGTGGTGGAATTAAATGGGATTGTACAAACTCGTCTTATGACAAGTTATAATATCAATATTTTGCACTAAAATATCATGAGGATATCAAGACATGTTATTTGTAATAAGTGATCGATATCAAGTGCCATTGGTTTGTTCTTATTCATAGCATATCTTGATATTTAAATGATATGTCGATGTAAATTTTTGATATTTTTGCCTGTTCTTTTATCTCTTATATCAATCAAGTTTTGTTATTCTGTTCATGGCTTCTGACCGGGTAGCTTACCGAAGATTGTACAGTTACCAAAAAAGGCAAAAGCAGAGCAAACAGATAGATTCAACGGCAACAGACCCGGCAACGAATGAAGGAAAAGAATGTGAGAACTTTGAATGAACCCGCACGTATTGGGCTCCTGGCTCGTGAGCTGCAGAAGGTCGGCGTGAGTGTGGCAGCAATCCAAGAAATACGGTGGCCCAGAACTGGAAAACGTGAATTCCGGGCGGTGGATCCCATAGCGAATACTTCATTCAAGTACCACATGTACTATAGCTACTATAGTGACAGAGCAGAACTTAGAGTTGGCTTCGTAATGATCGGGAAGCGTGTTATCCGGTGGAACCCGATAAGCGACCACATTTGCATGTTGAGAATAAAGGGCAAATTCTTCAACTATAGCCTGATCAGCGTCTATGCCACAACGAACGATAAGCCTGATGACGTGAAGAATGAGTTATATGAGAAAGGAAAATGCCCAACACACGATGTAAAGATCGTCATCGGGGATGCAAATGCGCAGATCGGAAATAAAAAATTTCTTTTGCCCTGTCATGGGTACATTCCGCTTCCAAAGATAATGGTCTGCGACTTGTAACCTTTACTGCTGCTAGAGGGATGGCAATGTGTCCCCCAAAGTATTGCTTAATTACGGGCCGGGGGAATGACTGGAGAGGAATGAGTTGGTTTTAGTGGGTCGGGAGTGGTGATCCCATTCCCACACTACCTGGGTTCGTCAGGTGGGTGTCTGGTTGCAGATTTCCATAACCTTCGTTAAAAAAAAAAGAAATAAAAAAGGGATGGCATTCAGCAGTACCTACTTCGCACGTAAGAATATCCGCAAACACACCTGGCAACATCCGAGTGGAGACACTTACTCATAGATAGACCACGTGCTGATCTACGGACGACATTTCTCGGGTGTTATGGATGTAAGGTCCTTCAGAGGTCCGAACATTGACTTGGATCACTACCTTGTAGTTGCACGCTGGCTGCACGCGGTGGAATCGGACCTGGGGACCCTGTACGGAGAAACTGGAGCAACATCGCCCAAGACCGACGATTATGGAGCTCTACAATACGCCAGACATAGGTGTATCAACGCTGTAGCGCTTGTAGTAACAAAGTTTGCTATTCATTTATCATTTGCATTTTCAATATATCAATAATAACTGATTTTGATATTTCCTTTTCTGAAAATATTTCGCTATTGGTTTGCTCTTATAACAAATAAAGTTATTTTTTAGCTATTCGCTCGAACATTTTCTGCTATAATTTAAGTAACTATATCAAACAAACTAACGTAGATTTTGCTATTCTGTTATTCATATATTAATAGTAAAATTTGTTATTCTAAAAAACCCGGGAAACGTACCTAAAATTCAGATGGAAACAACGTTTCGAAATTACTACACATGGAATTTTCGCTTGACAATTCGCCTGAATTTTCCGTTTTTTTTGCCAAAAATATCAACACATGAAAGTTCAGCTAAAGTTATCTGGTTTTTGTAAACTAATTTTTGTGTGCAAATATGTGATCTACAATCATCGCTATTCTACGAACTTACCTTTTAAAGAAAGCAGTTGGGATCTTATTAGGAAACCGGATGCCTCTCGTAGGACAGTGTTTTCTCTCGTTCAACAGAACTGCAAAACAGTTCACAACATAAGCACTTATTGCTTAATTTTCAATTGGATTTATCACTTATTGCACTTCAGAACAAGGGATCTGGTATTCGCACTGCACGTTTTACTGACAACTTTCTCAGGTGATGTTTGCACCAATACTTACAACCCAACATTATTCAAATACCTAACAGCTTTTCACATATTTTTCGATTTTTTAGGTTAATTAAAAAAACAACGGTAAATATCACAACACCACACCAAGTAACATAAAATCCATCCAACTGACGCCTAACTGTCGCTTTCTGGATGATAGCAGGGAATGCGTTTTCGATAAGCTTGTTCTGCGCTGGGCGCCACGGATAGTTGACTCGACTGTTTTACGAAACGCACGTAATGCGAATCAACGGGTGATCGTTACAATAATAATAAGTGGTAATAAACAATACTATTAAATCGATTCGAATACATAGACAATTACCGAAACTGGAAGTAATTGGGGTTCATCAACAGCTATCGAGACGCATAAGGGTCCAATCAGCTGACTTGGATCTAGTTTCGCTTCGCAGATCGCAGAAGGCCACGAGATGAATCGTACAAGTAAGATCGGTAGTTGCAAGGAAGAAGTAGCCATCGACTTGACGCGCGTATCGTTTCATGAACTAATCCGCAACGCGATACAACTGAAGTGATGATCCCATATAGGTAACGAGAGTGACTACTCGTCACCGCCCCGTCCAGGTCACCTCATGCTTTTATTCCTATATTCACGATCAAATAACGTTCGGTTTCATTCAGATTGGCGTTGAAATGATGGCAGTTCTTTCCTCTTGCATACGTGAATAGTTTTCGTACAATGGATGTAGAAAACCTTCAGCAAGTGTTTCGTTCTGGATCATAATTTTATTGTTATATATTTTCATTCATTTTCGGAAATGATCTATTTTGATTCATCGAGCTATAGTTTTGCGTTGTTTTATTTACGTAGTACATTGATGGATTCAGAATCGTAGCGTGCTATTAACCGAAAAGCCTTAGGGCAGCCATTTAAGGGCGCCAAAATTAGTATGACGGCGCAGAAGAATCACGCCATTATGTGCGTGCATTGCACATACTCTATCTTCACCATTTTTTCATAAGTAATGATAGGTCGTTGTAAAGTTAATAGATTTTTGATTGAGAGCCCGAGATAATATACACATTAATGATTTTCAATACCACCCAGTAATATGCCACATGAAACACGTTCATGATCCTCCTTATGAATTAGGTAATTATATTAAATATATTATTGTCAGACTGTCGATCCTGCATCCCCGTCGTTCCGATGTATTGTGTAGGGACCTTAACGTATATGAAGAACGTTTGAATTTATTCAAGCGAAAGTCTATAGGCTCTGCAGCAAAAGTTTGATTGTAATTTATATACCAATGCACCGCTTAAAATTAACTTACAATGGATAAAAAATGAATGGCAGTTATGCTTTTATGCATCACACACATATTGGAAACCTTGTGAAATACATGGATGGACTAGTATTTGCCTTTTTTTTAATAATATCGATCTGATATTGATAAAATTACAAAATAAAGTAAATTTTGCTTTAATCTATGTCAATTAAGCAAATGAGTGTTTGTAGATACGTGTAGTTAGAACATAACATGGAGATTTGTAATTGGCCATGCCTAAATCAATAATGACTCTGTACAAAATATATGCATGTTGGGTAGCAAAAGCAGCGTTGTCGGAAAAGGGTGAGCTTGACGAGGCTCCTCATCATGAGCCCAGATCATGAGAATTGCTGGAGCAGAGGTAAAAACCGACACAGTTGGAAGAGTACCACGATGATAGTCAGTATGGCACCTATCCGCTAACGGGCCTTCCTCACTTCTTCCTCGCCCCATCGCCTACCAACATTCGAATGCTAAGAACAGCATCGAACAAAACGTGATACACTTATAAAACATGAAAAATCACGATAATAAATATTAAAAAAGGCATCGAACAAAAGATCAATATTCAATTTACTAACCTGTTCATAATATATGATTTTACTTCCCGTCATAATGAACATGTTTTTTCATTGTATCATATACTATATATCATATATAAACTTTTTAATAAATCAGCAGTTACGTGCCAATTTAATATCTCTCCGCAATTATTTATTTATTTATTTATTTTGGAGCAGGGAAAAGCCCGCTTGAGTAGAGCATATCCCTTCCTCAAACGGGCGCAAAACCTTCTCTTCTTTTTATATAGCATAGCATAGCATAGCATATGTGATTATACAACTCGTAGGTGGCTATACAATGCTCAATTGAGCAATCTACTGTATATTGTCGCAAATTGGTACTTGGGATTAGTACCTTTTCCTATACAGTAGCAGTTGTATACCTGGCCACGTCCTTACAATCACGGAAGGAAGGGAAGGAATGTTAGTTCAACATCTACTAGTGAAGATGCAGGAAACCCATGCTACCTTCATAGATGTCTCAGGAAGGAAAATTATTGTTTGTGGGTAGGGTGAATAATAGGGAGCTCTTTCGACAATATAGAGCGTTTGTCAATAACAGTAAAGCCTGTCCACGTTAAATTTCGGACACTGAGATAATATCCAAATGTTTTTCAGCCATTTTATCAATTTGAACGAAGATGAAAACGTGCTAAATGCATCACATAAAGCGGATAGATTCAGCTATGCAAAAATTGATCTTCTCTGCGGTTTGTGAAAATTTAAAAAAAATTGCATTGGAAGATGGGTGTCCGAAATTTAACGTGGACAGGCTTTATATGCTGAAAAATTATTAAAATATATTCATCAATTCACTTACGAACCGTTCAAAGGGGAACAAAGTAACCTGGATCTTACAAATGTTTCACATCATATACAAAACACGTTCAACCGCTCTCTTATTCACCGAACATTAAAAAAAGAACAAAAACTCGGATTTTACGAATGTTCTAAATCCTACCTGATACAATGTCATGTCCGATCACGCACCAATTGTTTACTCACTCGGCCGCGCGAACTATCTGTTTACTGAGCAGAAACACGACAAAACAGGCACTGACGGCCGCGCAATGCAGAACCAGGCTTGCCAAAAACTCCTCGCCGAGTAGAAAATGAGCAAGAGCAAGAGTTTTTTTGAGGAGCAGAAATAAGCATCAAAACTCACAACATTGTGCATCATTAAACCCGAGCTTGTGCGTCGCAAAACAAAGGCAAGTCTATCTGTTCATCTTTATCTTTTGGTGCTTCACTCACTGACACTCAACCTCAAAAAGCCGCCAAGATATTTTTCACATACAAAGCGTCGCTCCGGAGGCTCAATGAGTGCTTTTTCGCCCGACGCCTCACTCACATGTGTTTTTATTTTGCTTTTCCTCACTCTGTTTTTTTGTACCTCTGCTTTTTTACGCTTCCACTCAATTGGGTTGTTTAGGGGAATATATGTTTTTACATATTCTGAATCTGCATAAAAAACTGAGCCTAACCCCAATTTTTCAGAATTTGTGGAGCCCCGGAACTATTTTTAATTTGCATTTTAAATTTATATGGAACTAAAAATTTGTTCTTATGCTGCATGGGCCAATTGTCATTCTATGAATGTTAGTGTCATTCTATCGATTGAAATGGCTTATTGTTTGCTGTATAAAAATGTAAATAAAAGGTTTACAAACAAAATAAAAATATGTCCGAGATCAGAAAAGCATGCTCTTTATGTTAAACTGCAAAAAACTCGATATTTTTTTAGCTAAACTACCCAATTGTGAGGATGCGAAGGCAGCATTTTGTTGATGATGATTTTATTTGACTCTAGCGAGGGTGATGAGTTTTGTCAAGCCTGTGCAGAACATAAAATTTCGGTCCAAAACAAGAGCCAACACGCACTGAACTCAAAACCTTCTCTTCTTTTCATATCCACAGAAATTACATTTTCCAACAGATACAATGTTTACTTAAAACTATTACAATTTGCAGATTCTTAGTACTAAATATCCTGACTAACCAATATTAAACTAGAGTGTATTGGTTTGGGGGGCGGCAAGTATTCGACAAAACTTTTTCCGAAGGTTGGAGCGAGAGATATAAAATTCAGTTGCATAACGATTTAAAAATGTGGCACATACTAGTGAATGGTTCATTATGCCCAAAATTTGTGCGTGCACCCTGGAGGATCAAAAATGAATTGAGTCGAAGCTGACGGTAGGGAACATTTAGATTAATCAGGAAGAGCTAATGTGGGCAATCAATTCTGGATTGTAGAAGGTTCGCAACAAATAGAGCCCTGGATACGTCACGACGCTCACTTAACAATTCTAAAACAAAAAAGTTGGCAGCGGTCGGTGTAACTGGGAAGGTTATTTGGATCGTTCCAGTGGAGATGCCTTGTAAAGCTGATGTTGCCTTTCTGTCCGATCTATACCACATCCCTGCTGGGAACGGCAGTTGGATGGCGGACAATTCCGGTATGGTGGGAATTTGGACTTGTGGGCGATACGCCATCCAGAAGATAATATCTTCTTCCGACGATAAGGGTTTTGTCATAGTAAAGGTAAACGGAACTTTTGTAGCTGCTACTGTCCTCCTAGATGGAGTATAGAGCAGTAGCAGTAGCAGGGTAGTTGATATTCTTGCGGCGAAACTAACTGGCCTTAAACCAGTAGTTGTAGCAGGTGACTTCAATGCGTGGGCAGTGGACTGGGGTTCCCGGTTCACTAACGCTAGAGGTTATATCCTGCTAGAGTCACCAGCATACGTAGTTCTTCTGAACGAAGGTCAAGTGCCAACGTTTAGAGGACCGAGTGGCGGTTCATGTATCGACGTCACCTTCTGCAGCGCTGGATGGACCAAAGAACCAGGATGGATGGCCCACGAGGGTTAAAAAGGGTGGCCACTGAAACTCGATTTTTAAATTCCCGTTTTTTTCCCGCTTTTCCCGGTAGTTTTTGTCGAATTTTCCCGGTTTTAATTTAACTTGAAAAAAAAATCAGGTTAAGAGTTTTTATACTTTTATACTTAAATTATTAAAACTAATTTGAACAAAGATTTAACCCGAAGACAATCTTCGTTTCCGATCAAAATGATTATCCAGTTTTCTGAAAAAGATTTAAACACATTTTAGGCAATCAAAACATTTGACTCCTTATTTATTTAATTTTTCTTTTTTAGTTTCTAGAATTATTGTCTAGAAAGTAAATCTTGAATTTTTTTTGAAAACTTTGAACGTCCCCATTCAATATTAGTATATTGAAATGTTCTAAGCTATTCATTATTCCTCGTGTAACAAATTAGAAAAATATCTTAGAGTATATTTTTCACCTTCATAACCTTTTATTATATTAGGTTAGTTGTAGAAAATACAAAACTATGACGAGCTCGGTGATCTAGTGACTACCGCTTCGCCTTATAAGCAGGAGGTCGTAGGTTCAATTCCAGGCTCGTCCCTTTCCTACTTTGTATTTCTATCTTAGTTCTTTCTATGGTTCATGTTCTACCAAAACGATTCCTACTGTTAAATCCTTCCACACTAACAATTCCAAAATCTCCCGTGGCACCTATGAGCGGTCGTAGAGTTTTCAGCATCTTTCTTAAGTAGGTGTCCGACTAGCCATCCTTCCCCCTCCTCAGCATTCGCAAGAACGTGGCCAGGACAGTTCTCAGCTATTGGAGAGTGCATTGCTTCCATTTAAGAGATAGTGATTCGTCCCAAATCAATATCTGTGGTAACGAATGAAAGTGATGCTACTCTTATACAATAGTCCTGGCATGTACCACCTACGAATTTGTGCGAATTGCTCAATGCTAATGCTAGTTGTGAAAAAAACTAATCTAAAGATATTTTACTCTTTAGAATATTACAGACATATTCACGAAGTATTAAAAAATTACCACTTTCAATTATTTGTAGAATTTTCAAATATAATTCCATACAACTCTTAAACATGTGTTAAAATATATATTATTTACCATATTCATTTTTTTCCAATTCGGTGCAATTGGAAATTACATACAAATAACAGAAGTACATACAAAGGCAAACTTGGGCATTAGAAGAATAACTTAAAGATGAAAACATTCATTCGAAAAATATACTCCTATTTCCTATACTAAAGGATATCCCTCAACCCCATTACATATCCTACAATAAATGTACGCATACGTACAAAATATCGCAAATCAGTCAAAAAGCCGATTACTCGAAATTGGAATCAAAATGATCTAAAGGTAATTGGATCTGAAAAAAAAAACTAGGGGAACTGTTCCGTTTTTCATCTCACTGAACATATATTCATCTCATCGCAAAACAAAGGAATACAGCACCAATATCGTTGCTTCTTTTTGCTAACATACGTGCTCACCGCTGAAAAAAATCACAAAAATAAAAAAAAAATTATATCTAGGACCAATAGCACACCTCCTGAAAGATCCCCAGAGATGTTAGCCGGAATAGTAGAGGGATTGTTTCCGAGACATGAACCATCGGACTGGCCCGCTACACCGTACGAGTCAGTTAACGTGGTACCGCTAGTGACTAACGAAGAGCTTATCGTAGCCGCAAGAAAACTTAAGCTCAATAAGGCGCCAGGCCCGGATGGTATTCCAAACCTGGCCCTTAAACTCGCCATTCTTGCTGATCCACTTAATTTTTTTCACTTTTCCGCACATGAGCCCGGAAATATTGATGGGATGCTTTTTACGCGGATTTTTCAAAAAGTTTTTCTACGCGGTTTTCCAAAAAGGTTGAAAAACACGTGAAAA
This sequence comes from Armigeres subalbatus, assembly GCF_024139115.2. Classification (NCBI taxonomy): domain Eukaryota; kingdom Metazoa; phylum Arthropoda; class Insecta; order Diptera; family Culicidae; genus Armigeres; species Armigeres subalbatus. The sequence continues at coordinate 219,380,251 of NC_085141.1, read as the reverse complement.
TCATGAACAATTGATTTTTGGTCGATTTTAGAGAAAGTCTTTTTACGCGAATTTTGGATTTTATATTTTTTCAAGTGAAAACACTATTAAGTGAAAACACGAATATTTTTTGGAAGTATGATGGTTTCGAAGATCATTTGTATATCTTGAGGCAATATAATAGGTGTCTATCAATCATAATCGATGAATAGAATTCGAAAATCAATTTTTGACGCCATTTTGAAATCCAAGATGGCGGACCAAAATTAAGGATAATTGCTGTTTCGTGGGGATCTCAGCAATAAAATCATGCAATATGGGTGTCTTCTATCAATCGAGATCGAAAAACAGAATACACAAATCTATATTTAACGCCATTTTGGAATCCAAGATGGCCGACCAAAATTCAAGTTTGAAGCACTTTCGTAGTAATCCTAGTAACGAAAAATGGCATGGTTGAGTGTCTATCAATCGAGATCAATGAACAGAATTCAAAAATCGATATTTTTGGAATATAAGATGGTCGACCAAAATTCAAGTTTGAAACAGTTTCTTCGGAAACTATTTGTGGAACTCCCAAAAGAAATGGTTCCAGGTAACTCCTTTGGGCATTCCTAGAGTATTTCTTTGAGCAACACTTCCAGAAATTTATTTAGAATTTCCATAGAAATTTCCTTCAAAATTCTTTCAGGAAATAATTCAGGAATCCATTTAGAAATTCATTTAGAATTCCTTTGAGGAATTCTTCTGGAATTCTTTTAGGAATTTGTTCAAGAATTCCTTTTGAAATATCCTCTTGGTTTTCTTTTGAAAAATACCTTAGCGAAAGTCCTTTACAATTGTTTTTTTTTTTTTTTTGATAATGCTTTCAGCCTCCCCTTCGAGAATTTCTTAAAGTTTCATACGGAAATGCCCTTTGAAAATCCTCCGGAAATTCTTTCGGGGACACATCTTGGAAATCCCTCCAGAAATAATTTAGAAAATTACGCTAATAACACACTTCTTTAGTGATTGTTTTGAAACATTCTCCAGAAATTCTTTCGAAAATTGATCCTTTGGAAGTTACCTCAGGAATCGCTTTGAAATTTAATTAGATTTTTTGTTGATGAATTTTCGAGGCAGGGAGTTACAAAAGAATTTTCAAAGGAATCCCTAATTGATTTTCCGAATATATGCCTAGATTTCTTCACAAATTACTGCGAGTATTCTCTAAGAATTCCTATGAAGATGGCAAAACGTTTTATCTCATCTATAGATCGAAACAACGATCCATGAAAGTTAATTTTTTATAGTGAATGATTTGATTGCTACATGTATTCAACTTTATTAATCATATTCATCTTTTGAGAGAGTGTCGATGTATTGTATTATATTGATCATCATGTATTCCAATTTCCCTGATTGTGTCAGGAATACCCTGATAATTCCAGGATTATCCAGGTTTTTTCAGGTAGTAGACACCCTGTTTATGATTAATACAACGCATGATTCCTTCATAAATGAGATATTGTTTTGCAAACCACATGATGAGGATTTCTGTTAGATAACAAAGTCCATAGTAGCTTCCGGCAACAAAATGGTATATAAGTTAGATTTTGCTTTCATTATCAAATACTTGTTGATCAAACACTTTATTATTTGAGTTGAATATTAACAAAAGTTACTAGAAAACATGAAGGTACCAGAAAGGCAAAACACCGAAAAAGAAACTTCAAGAGTAACATCTGGTGGAATTTATTGAAGAATCTAAATTAATAATTTAAGTTAAATCTAAAAAATAGGTTTATATAATATGTAGAGGAAGGTGGGGAGACTTGATCACCGGGGAGACTAGATCACCCCCTATTTTATCGAGAACTAAAATAGTTTTGTTGTAGAGTATTTTTTAGTATAGATCCTCTAGACAAATGACCTTTATGTGGTTAGTTATTTTTTGGATTAACAACCTTATTTATTCTGCAAGGCGGTTTGTATGTTTTGACCTTCCTAAAGATTTTTTTATTGACCACGCAAAATTTGAACAACTTTTCATAACAAATGCTATCGTTTTTTTCACAGCACAAAGCCATAAATATGCTTAATGATCTGTACTGATGAAAATGTCAACATTCCATCAAAGTTTAAGGATATTTGGATTTGAAGTTATTGCCTCAATATGGGGACACTTGATCCCCCATACCCATACAAACCCATAACACCCAAACACCCATACAAAAATTTTGCGAAAAAATTCAAAAAAATATAAATCTGTTCTCAGGCTTCTATATTTTTTTTTTTGTAAATTTGACAGATTTTATGAAGGGTTGGCAGGAAAAATCATTAATTTCCTAGATATGTATCATAGAAAGGGAATCAAGTCTCCCAAATTTTAAAATTGCATGTGCTGTCGAGTTCAATAACAAAAATCGTTCATGTATACGCACAGCAATTCGAAAATTTTGCGTATTTTGAAGGAAAAATATTTAAATAATCTGAGAGCAAAGCAAGTTCTTGTAGAGGGATCAATTTCCCCCGAATATTTTAAAAGTTGATTTTTGACAGCACTCCAAAAAATCGATTGTGTATCAATAACAACAATAATTTAAGGACTGTCATACATCAGTAAAGTTAAATAATATATTTCTTAGAGAGTCTGTGTGGAAATCGCGTATGTTTATTTATTGTTGGTTGTGATACATCGGAAATCAGAAAAGGGGATCAAGTCTCCCCAGTCTCCCCTATTAAACGAGTTTCAGCAGCTTGTTCAGCGTATTCGAAGGGACAAAGGTCGACGGATTGATTAAAATTGAAAATCCTTTAGTATTGAGAGCAATACAAAGCAAAACTATAATTTAAGTACCGTCATCGGTGGTGACAATTGGTCAAATAGCGGTCAGATTGGACCATGTTTTCAACAACTTAGAATGTCTTTATTATGGAATTAATGTATCTGGGCACAAGGAAATTGTAATATAAGATACCATTTTGAGAAATTTAGATAGCTGACCTACAGACTGTTCGTGAGAACGATGGCCTAATCTTGACTTGAAACCACAACCTGTTATTTCTACACAAAATTCAACCAGCAATATGCAATTTGCCTATCTACTATCATGATTATAAACTGTTCGGGACGCGCGCTGTCCTGGAACGCTCGTGCAGGCTCACTCATGCTGTGTACCATGAGAGATGTTTTTTCATTAATGTTGTACAAAATACAACATTACGCGTGTTTCAGTGTTAATTAAAATGATTCGTAAGGTTGAATCACCGAATAATATGTAATTTAATGTGATTCAACTGATTCAAAGATACCAAAATTAACGTGTTTCACTCAAACATGCACTCGAAGCGAAGGGTGTTAAAAGTGCCTGATCTAACAAGTACTAATTATTCAGCTTAACCGTCCCGAGAACTGCTCACCCTGGCTGCTGTATATTCACTGTAAATTGGTTAAAGAACTGCCCATGAAATAAAGAAGTAGAAATCTCTGGGAAATATAATAAACTAGATTTTTCATCAGGAACATGTTTTCAAACTTGTTGTCGTATATTTTGTCTTTTTCATGTGTACAGAGTTATAGATTTTGAAATTTTGGGCTTCCGACCTTTTGTCCCGTCGACCTTTTGTCCTTTCGACCTTTTGTCCCTTCCACCTTTTGTCTCTTCAACCTTTTGTTCTTCGACCTTGAGTTCAGTGCGTGATCTCTCTTGTTTCGGACAGCAGAACGATCGCGCGGTCGGCCGAATTATTGTGTTCTGCATTGCGCGGCCGGTAATAAAATTAATCAGTTCAGTGCGTGATCTCTCATGTTTCGGACAGCAGAACGATCGCGTGATCGGACGAATTATTGTGTTCTGCATTGCGCGGCCGGTAATAAAATTAATCAGTTCAGTGCGTGATCTCTCTTGTTTCGGACAGCAGAACGATCGCGCGGTCGGCCGAATTATTGTAATCTGCATTGCGCGGCCGGTAATAAAATTAATCAGGTCAGTCCGTGATCTCTCTCGTTTCGAGGCGGGCTTGGTAGTCATATGGCTACTGCTTCTGCCTCATACGCAGGAGGTCGTGGGTACAATCCCAGGTCCGTGCCATTCTCCTACTTTGTATCTTTCTCTTTATATTCTCATGTTCTTGCAATCGCTAGAACTGGAAATGAACTTCCATACCGTTTCCATTACTATTCCTATACCTTCAACTTGAGTATTCTAACAGTAATCTGCTAGAATTAGAAATGAACTATAGAGCTCGTTTCCTACATCAAATTAGAAATTCCATCAGTTAGGGTAAAGTGACCAATAGTGGACCCCCAACCAATAGTGGACCCTCCAGCCATTTTTGCATTATTACAGCACAATTTCAACATTGTGCTATGAAATTCTATCGGGAGAACCTACCTTACAGTCCTATGATTTGATTACATGAGTTGGAAATGCTTTGAAAAGTCAAATTAGATGATTTTTTACAATTCTATAAAAAATAAACACGAGAGTGTCCATTATAGGAATATTTTGGGGGGTCCATAATAGGGAAGGAGAACGTCCCGAAACGGGACATGAAAATCAAATGAAGTGTCGACTATAGGGAAGCAATTTCCTATTATGGACCCCCAGGGGGTCTACTATAGGGCGAATTCAGTTAGACATTAAAATGTTAATTGCAACGAATAACGTCGTGTATTTGGGTGTTTTATGTATGTATCGCGAAAAGGGGATGCAGAGCTTGTTGTTAGATATCAAGCACAGCCAATATGTTGAAAATTTCTAACCCTTATGACAGGAAGAGCAAAATTTCGCTACTAGGGGGTCCACTATTGGGCATTTTACCCTACCTTCTCCTCTATCACATTGGCAGCTCGTTAACCAAGACGGACCTCTGCCTCTCCAACCTAACCCAGAAATTCCAACAAATTCCGCATGAACTCGTGGCAAGTGCCGAGGTATATTCGGCTTGCAGTGGGCGAGTGATTGCATCATCATTTCCTCCCCTTCCCTACATTGACTTGCATTCTGACGTGGCAGGCGCCAGTATGACCTAACAAATGAGATCACCAGTACTTGTACATTGAAGATGTGTGCTAGTCCCAAGCAAACATCTGTTGGTTCCCTGTGCAAGAACAGCTGATCTAGTCATAATGGAGTAGCAACTACGAGCAGTCAATCAAGCTCAAGCTCAAGCTCAAGCTCAACCTTTTGTTCTTCGACCTTTTCTCTTTCGAACTTCTGTCCCAAAGCCCAATGAAGTAGTGGAATTAGATCGTATAGTATTGCATGATTTTCTGAAAATTGCACTCGTCAAACCCTTCAGGAAAGGTACAGCCGCACCTTCTGCACCCCCTTTACTTGATTCTTATGAGCGAACAGCATTGGGGTGTATGGTTTGGCGCGGTGTGATTGGCCGTGTGAAGTTTTGTGCAAGTACCCATTTGGGAACATTACAAAAGCCGCGCAGTGTATCACATCCAGAAAATCTAACAATACAAATTCGTAAATACATTCCACTAAAAGCTTAAAATGTTTTTCGTATTATTTATATGTATATCGCAATCCAAAACCAAACAAATTCACCCATGTTATTAATATAGGCATTTTTGACATGTCGTAAAACAATCACGCACGAAGATAGATTAGAATCTGTACAAAAGCAATGTTTACTATTTGCTCTTCGTAAATTAGGCTGGACATCATTTCCACTCCCATCATACAAAGCACGCTGCAAGCTTATTGACATATAAACCACAGGCAAACGGACGTAACAGCTAGAACAATTTCCTGAAAAAATCATCGCCCACTTACTTTATCACCATCTCGCGTGCATGTTGCACTAAATGTTGTTTAGTACGATACTGCCAAAATACGGCGCTAGTGTCAGATGTCAAATCTGATGATAAACCATGCGCACGCTTCTAGGTGTGAAATAAGTAATCAGTGTAATTTAAAACGACCGTTCAGAGCATAGACGATGGGTATTTTATCAGTGTTACGTCTGTTTGTCTGTGTATAAACTATAAAAAAGCGGCGTGAAATAGCAATGGTTTCATTCGTAAATGATATCGTTTCGCAACGTATTGATTACCCTGAAATCTCATCAAAAATAAACTTTTATATTCATTCAAGGCAACTACGAAATCGTACCTTATTCATAACAAACTATCATCGTACAAATTCTGTCAAATTTGGACCTTTAATTTATTCGGGACATTTAAAATCAACACTGCGAAACTATTGACTATTTAACACAATTCAAAATCGCAACACATAAGACAGAAAAAATACATTTTTTCATCTGCACTGTTTAATCTCAATTCAATTTTTTTTATAAATATATGTTATATTCCACAATTTATGTATATTAGCATTATGAAATGGGAACTTATGTATTCGCAAATGTTGAACGGCTAATTTCTTCGCCTATTGTTGAACGCACGTGCATTTCTTATGGGCGTTCTACAGAAGGCAAGAATTTTAGCCGTTCAACATTTGGCGGTTTCCCCTATTAGTCTACGACGGTTGACGAAATCAATAGAATCAAAAAAAAATGTTGCTGCTTTCTATCATTCATCGGCGAGAGAGTCCGTCAACGCTAACTTGTATCGTTTCATTTTCTTCGCCAGAACCAAGTATCATTAACGGGCTGAGACTCTGGCGCCTCTGATTGCTCTATTGCGACTTTGGCTTTTTTTAGCTCTTATTCCAGGTTTTATCGGTTAACCATTGTAATCTCCGAGTGTGCAGTTCGATCTGATTTCGGATGATGCAGATGTGGTTGACTTGATTTTATGTCGATAGAAGAACCGATCACCTTTTCGTTATTATTAGAATATTCTTCTAAAACGCTCTGTTTTCGCCTTCCGAAACTATGGCAGCCCATAATGAGCTTATAGTTCGAGCTGTCGAATCCGATCTTCGCATTGAAGTCTTCCATATAGATCACGTTTCAAAATTCTACCTACGACTGCATTAAGATGTGTATGTTTCGAACCCTTGTTCAGAATCTGACGACGATGTTCTTTTCATTTATGGGGTTCCACTTAATAAGGGGCTGTCCATAAACCACGTAGACTCTTGAGAGGGGGGAGGGGTTTTGAAAAAGTCTACGTAAGTCTACGAAGGGGGACGGGGGGGTATACTAAAAGTCCACGTAGACTTTTTTTTATAACAATTTGTGCAGCAGCTTTATGAGAAGTTCACTTGTTTGATTTTTAAGTTTTTTTGCTGAACTACGGCTTAAAACTACCATGGATTTCACATGGAAATTCTTCTATGTTGATAATGAAAATTCTCTGAAGTGTTCTATAAAAACTTTCGATTTTTTTAAATCTTCCTCTCCGATTTTATTACAGATTCTACTAGAACATCTTTTGATTTTCGGCAAGAACTTCTATGGAAACGAAAAGTGGTTTTTAAGAATTTTCACGGGAAATTATGTCGTACTTCAATGGAAAATTCTTTGGAATTTACAAAGGAAGCATTATAGAATATCAAAGAAAAAGTCATTTGAATTTCCAAAAGACATTTTTTAAAACTTGTTAGGGGAATACTCAGAAATTTCCGCGAGAAACCCTTCAGAATTTCCATTGGAGATTTTCTAGTAATTCCCGGGATCCCGGGAAATAAATTTGAGCGCTTTGATCGACAGAAATGTATTCAAAATTATTATCAAAAATAAATTTTAAACCTCAGGTTATTTCGCCTTATGTTAGAACTATTTTGAAGTAGATTTTACTGCTGCGTGCTCAATGTAGAAATACCTACATTACAAAAGTAAGAAATTTGCCAATTTTTTTTTCAACAGGGGTTAGACAAAAAGGTTGATTCATGTTTTCCCAAGACGATGAATATATGATATTCATTAAAGATACATTTTGAGGATTGTAAGACTCTCTGGTCAATTTGTAGCAGGTTCCGGGTGTTCTGCGAAAGTAACTTTTTCAGGGTATATGGCATACGGAACTTCTCCAGGGGCCAATCTGAGGTTTTGCAAGGGGATAGTATACTAGAAGAGTTTCCGCGACGGTGGTTCCGGTTTCATCAAAATCGGATCATTCTACGCAAAGTTGAATGGATGACAAAATTATTCAAGTATCTGGTGTGCTGTGTCTCATCGCAGATTGTGTTCGGTAGTGCGAGTGCTATTGTGTGGTGCGTATCCTACCTACGGATCCAGGCGAACACTGTCGGCGAGGGGAAGTAGCTGCTTCTGGCGACGCCAGTGAAGCAGGCTATTGTTACTGCTGCTACCTACAGCAGCAGCCGCAGATAAGTGGCAAAGATTGTTGTATTGTTCTCCCACAGAGTGGGTCTGATTAGAATAGTTTGAATTAGTTTTTTTTTTATTAATTTTTTTCCTAATTAGTTAATAGTTATTAGTTCTTAGCTTGTAATAACTATATTTCCAACACCTTGCGAGGTGATAATGGAGGCGGAGACTGCGGAGGGCAGTGGGCCCCCTAAAGATGGTGGTCGCACACGATTCTACCATGCATCTTCTCCTGGGCCTTGGGTTGTTTACTTTTGGCAGAAAGTGAAAAGCCTAGATTTTCTCGGCATTAAGCGAGATTTGACGCGTCGTTTTCCGAAAACTGATTTCCATCAGGTAAATCGGAACAAACTACGCATAACCGCACCTACATACAAGGATGCAAACGAAATCGCTAAAGACAAGGCCTACAATGTTGAATATTTGGTTTATGTCCCCTCGCGGGAGGTCGAAATCGAAGGTGTGATCAACGCAGCGAGCCTGATTTGCAAGGATGTACTTGCGGGAAAAGGCCGCTTAAAGAATGCAATAGAGTCTACTGTGGATATTCTGGATTGCAAGGAGTTGCATTCAGCTACCATGGTAGATGGTAAAAGAGTGTATTCTAAGTCAGGTTCGCTTCGGGTGACGTTCGCCGGTTCGATTCTCCCAAAATATGTAGATATTGAAAATATGTTATTTCCGGTGCGTCTTTTTGTGCCGAGGGTGTTCAATTGTATCAACTGCAAACAGTTTGGGGCACACTGCCGAGTTTTGCGACAACAAGCCCCGTTGTGGCAAATGTTTTGAAAAGCATAGGACTCCTCTGTCAACAACAAGCTACAAAGTGCGCTTATTGTGGCATGGATCCTCCCCATGGTTTGCAAGAATGCCCGGTGTACAAAAAGCGCACCCAAAAAGTGAAGCGCTCGTTGGTACAGCGCTCCAAGCAGTCGTATGCGGAAATGGTTAAGTCGCAAGACACATCCGCCACAACCACCGCCACGGCTGCTATTTCAGCTGATGTTTCCAAGAAACATCCGGTTAGGAGAATCAATGAAAGAAAAAATGCAATTCGCACTTCCAGAAAAAATATTCCGTCCAAGCGAGGATTGATCTCCTTTAAGGACCTCGTGGACCGTTTTTGAATTTGTTCAATATTCCGAATTCATTGAGGCCACTCATTGACCTCTTTATACCAACAGTAGAAAGTTATCTGAAGCAATTGACTGTTTCATGGCCCCTTCTTGCAGAAATTGTATCTTTCGATGGATAATACGGCCATGCAAGATACAATCACTGTGCTGCAGTGGAACTGTCATAGCCTGAAAAATAAATTAGAAGTGTTCAAGTTTTTGATTCGCAATTCCGATTGCGATATATTTGCACTCTGTGAAACATGGCTTTCTTCTGAAGATTAAATCAACTTCCACGATTTTAATTTTATTCGCCAAGATCGGGATGATCATTATGGTGGCGTTCTTTTGGGGATCAAAAAGTGCTACTCCTTCTAGAGAATTCCCATTCCGACTGTTAATGGCCTAGAGATCGTCGCTTGCCAAATAAATGTAAAGAATAAAGATCTTTGCATAGCTTCAGTGTACATTCCTCCAAATGCCTCTATTAATCGTCGACATTTTTGGAGCGCAGTCTCCCTCCTATCATCTCCAGTATTGATATTGGGTGATATGAACGCACATGGTATTGGATGGGGCGAAAGATATGACGATTATAGAGCGCCTATTTTCTATGATTTGTGTGACGATTTCAATTTGAATATTTTGAACACTGGTGAAGTAACTCGAATAGGACCAAATGGTCAACAAAGCCGTATTGATCTGTCTTTATGTTCAAATTCACTATCATTAGATTGCACGTGGAAGGTTATTCAAGATCCCCATGGTAGTGACCATATGCCGATAGTCACCACATTTAAGAGTGGCTATCAACAATCTGAGCCAGTTAATGTTCCTTTCGATCTCACGAAGAACATTGACTGGCAAAAATTTGCATCGGCGGTAAAATTGGTATTGAATCAACTAATACTCTTCCACCTTTGGATGAATATCGATTCCTTACTGAGTTGATTCAAAAAGCGCACTAGAAGCTCAGAAACGACGCGTTCCAAGTACATCTGTCATCAGAAGACCAGCCACTCCTGGATGGGATGATGAATGTACTAAGTTGTATTCTGAGAAATCTGATGCCTTCAAGGCCTTCCGTAAACACGGAAGGTCAGAGCTTTGAAGAGTATTTGAGGCTCGAAAGAAAACTCAAAAATCTTCTCAAGGCAAAAAACGTAGCTACTGGCGACGTTTTGTCGAGGACTATCACGAGAAACCTCAATGACAACACTGTGGAAAACGGCTCGCAACATGCGGAACCGCATTTCCACCAATAAGAGTGAAGAATACTCCAATCGATGGATATTCAACTTCGCAAAAAGGTCTGCCCAGATTCCGTACCAGCAGAACCGCTATTTCGAGAATCAGTCACTGATCCCGGTTCTTTGGGTAGACCATTCACAATGCTGGAACTTTCTATGTCTCTTCTTTCATCGAATAACTCTGCTCCGGGATGCGATAACATCAAATTCAATCTTCTTAAAAACCTCCCAGATATCGCAAAAAGACGATTACTTGACCTGTACAACTGTTTCATGGAGTACAACATTGTGCCACCTGAATGGCGACGGGTCAAAGTAATAGCTATTCAAAAGCCTGGGAAACCAGCGTCTAATCACAATTCATACCGACCGATTGCCATGCTATCATGCATGAGAAAATTATTGGAGAAAATGATCCTTTCAAGAGTCGACCATTGGGTCGAAGAAAATGCATTGCTTTCAAATACTCAGTTTGGATTTAGAAAGGAAAGGAACAAACGATTGTCTAGCGTTGCTTTCTTCAGATATACAACTGGCCTTTGCGCACAAGGAGCAATTGGCTTCAGTATTCTTGGACATTAAGGGCGCTTTTGATTCAGTTTCCATAGAAGTACTGTCAGACAATCTGCACAGTAATGGGTTACCCGTTATTTTGAATAATTTCTTGTACAATTTGTTGTCAGAAAAACAAATGAACTTCACACTCGGCACTCTGACAACTTCCAGAACTAGTTACATGGGCCTTCCCCAAGGTTCATGTTTAAGTCCCTTGCTTTATAATTTCTATGTCAAAGATATTGACAATTGTTTTGAAGGACAATGCACGCTCAGACAACTTGCAGATGATGCCGTGGTCTCTCTAAGAGGTCCATGTGCAGCTGTCTTGCAAGGACCATTGCAAAGTACCCTAGATAATCTGACTGTTTGGGCCAGACATTTAGGGATCGAGTTTTCACCGCAAAAAACTCAGTTGGTTGTGTTTACTAAGAAGCGGTATCCTGCTCAACTGAAACTCAAGCTGTTGAATGATGACATCAACCAATCTTTATCTTCTAAATACCTTGGGGTCGTGTTTGATTCCAAATGTACCTGGAAACTCCACATTGAGTATTTGATACAAAAATGCCGGAAAAGGATCAATTTTCTACGTTCTATCTCCGGAACATGGTGGGGTGCTCACCCGGAAGACCTCATCAAACTCTATAGAACGACTATTCTCTCTGTTTTAGAGTATGGCTCCTTCTGCTTCCTCTCAGCAGCTGATTGCCACCTGATCAAATTGGAACGAATTCAGTATCGTTGTTTGCGTATTGCAACAACAGATATTTCACTGATGGTTCTCGCATCAACGGATCCACTGGCTTCGGTGTTTTCAACGTAAGTTCAACCACCTTCCGAAAACTTCAGGAACCGTGTTCGGTTTATGTTGCTGAGCTGGCAGCAATTAACTTCGCTTTGGGGATAATTTCTAATCAGCCCGTAGACCATTATTTCATCTTCTCGGATAGTCTTAGTTCTATCGAGGCACTCCGGTCGATGAAACCTGTTAAGCACGCATCTTACTTTCTTACAAACATAAGAGAGCAGATGCGTGTTTTGGTCGAAAGATCATTCAAGATTACCTTTGTTTGGGTCCCATCTCACTGCTCAATCTACGGCAATGAGAAGGCAGACTCGCTGGCAAAGGTGGGCGCACAGGAAGGTGAGGTTTATGATAGACAATTCTCGAGTAACGAGTTTTTCCCATTAGTCCGTCAGAGAACTCTTCAAAGTTGGCAAAGGAATTGGACACACAATGAACTCGGACGGTGGCTATTTTCCATAGTTCCAAAAGTTTCTGGGCGAGCGTGGTTCAGAGGTGAGGACTTAAGTCGAGGCTTCATTCGCGTGATGTCGAGACTTATGTCCAATCACTATTCACTAAACGCACATCTGTACAGAATAAACCTTGTCGACAGCAACTTATGTAGGTGCGGAGCCGGTTATGATGACATCGATCACGTAGTTTGGTTCTGCTCGGAAAATGACGCCTCCAGAGAGCGACTATTGGATACCCTAGTGGCCCGAGGTAAACAACCCTTCAGGGAAATTCGAGGTGTTTTGGGGGATCGTGATGCGGTCTATATGCAGGCCATTTATAGTTTCATTTGTGATTCTGACATCAAAATCTAATTTTTTTTTCTTCTGTCAAAGTTTTTTTTGTACTGTCTCTGTCTCTATGTTCCGTAGATCTCCGTTACTCAGGCCATCCGGAAGACGCTCCCAGTAGAACCAATCCTCGAGCACGACGACACGCCACATCGTCCCTTACGCCAAATGCCCGGATGAGCAGCCAAAATTCCTTGATTCCGAATCCTAAGCCTCGTCCATCCTTTAATATTGTAAACTAACCTCGAGTCACCACGAGTACGCTGGCTCCTATCCCTCTCTTACTAACTAAAAAAAATGACATTGATTGTATATATCACAAAGAAATATGGCTCCGTAAAGTGTTATACACGCCTGAGTCTACCAAATAAACGAACTTGGAAAAAAAAATTATTCAAGTATGCCGTATACTTATATCCATGTTGTAGCATAAAATGTAAGTATTCCTATCTTTTGATAGATTCTTTTAGAAGTCTGAGAAATCAACAACCAATTTATATTAGCCACCTCGAAATTTGGTCCAATTTAGCTAAAAAAAAACTATTATGAGCAGAGGCATTGAATCGCAAATATTTTTGGAAATCATGATTTATTTATTTATCATCAGACTAAGGCCGGAGTGGCCTGTGCTGCACATAAAAGACTTCTCCATTCAGCTCGGTTTAAGGCTGCACTTCGCCAACCACGCAGTCTGCGGAGGGTCCGCAAGTCGTCCTCCACCTGATCGATCCACCTTGCCCGCTGTGCACCTCGCCTTCTTGTTCCCGTCGGATCGTTGTCGAGAACCATTTTCACCGGATTACTGTCCGACATTCTGGCTACGTGCCCGGCCCACCGCAGTCTTCCGATTTTTGCGGTGTGAACGATGGATGGTTCTCCCAACAGCTGATGCAACTCGTGGTTCATTCGCCTCCTCCACGTACCGTCCGCCATCTGCACCCCACCATAGATGGTACGCAACACTTTCCTTTCGAAAACTCCCAGTGCGCGTTGGTCCTCCACGAGCATCGTCCAGGTCTCGTGTCCGTAGAGAACTACCGGTCTTATAAGCGTTTTGTAGATAGTCAGTTTGGTACGGCGGCGAACTCTATTCGATCGGAGCGTCTTGCGGAGTCAAAGTACGTACGATTTCCAGCCACTATGCGTCTCCGAATTTCTCTGCTGGTATCGTTATCGGCGGTCACCAGTGAGCCCAAGTACACGAATTCTTCAACCACCTCGATTTCGTCACCACCGATAGAAACTCGTGGTGGGTGGCTCACATTGACCTCTCTTGAGCCTCTTCCTATCATGTACTTCGTCTTCGACGTGTTGATGACTAGTCCAATCCGTTTAGCTTCGCTTTTCAGTCTGATGTAGGCTTCCTCCATTCTCTCAAAGTTACGTGCCATGATATCAATGTCGTCGGCGAAGCCAAATAACTGGACGGACTTCGTGAAGATCGTACCACTCGTGTCAATCCCTGCCCTTCGTATTACTCCCTCCAAAGCGATGTTGAATAGCAGACACGAAAGACCATCACCTTGCCGTAACCCTCTACGGGTTTCGAAGGGACTCGAGAATGCCCCTGAAACTCGAACTACGCACATCACCCGATCCATCGTCGCCTTGATCAACCGTATCAGTTTTTCCGGAAATCCGTTTTCGTGCAATAGCTGCCATAGCTGGTCCCGATCGATTGTATCATATGCGGAAATCATGAATACGTCTAATAAAATGAAAGAAGAATTAACCATATGACTAAAGAAAAATACGAACCATAGACTTGAACGACTTTCACAGCATATAATTGCTGAGAATGAAAATAAGGGCTCAATTTCAGTGGATATGGCTTCATATAAACATAGAATTGTTGACGATTCTGAATAAGTTTACCGTCCATATCCAAAAGCATTATCTCACATGCACCAGAGAATTTGGAGATTTCATCTTTATTTTGCAGATTCTAGCTCTTGTTCAAGCATAAGGTATGCGGTGTCCTGATGAGATCTTCTCCCTGATCTTCTCTTAGGCCCATTGTCGCCTTTTGAAATATGACGTATTTCTAATCAATATAGTAGTCAAAGATCTGTGATATTGGAAATATGTCGCTCTGCACCAGCATCTGCGTTCTCACAAACACTATAGCCTTATTCCGACTCCACCTAAAAGCATCAAGATTGCATCGCACAAGTCATGCAACTCTTCTTATGCATGACTTCATTTTCTATCAATAAGTGGGGAAATGAAAAGGATTTTGATTTGTTTATTGGAAGAAGACATTTCCTCCATCAATTTTTAAGACAAAGTTTTATTAAGAGAACGAAGAGCAAATATTAGTAAAAATATAATAGTTAATAAAAAATAGTTAATAAAACTAATATTTGTATCAAATTTAAAACCCGTAAAAACATTTCCTGGGAAATTCGGGAAACTAATGTTCATATCCCGGGAAATCCTTCCCGAGAATGGAAGCCCTATTTTCTAGGAAGTCCCTGGGAAACTCTTCTTAATTTCGGTAATTCTTCGGAATTTTCGCGAGGAATTCTTTAAACAGATAAGCAAAACTTTTCGGAATGTCCATAGGAAATTATTAGAAAATTTACGGCAATTTATTCAAGAGTTCGATGGCAAATTCTTTGGAATTATTTATGGAAAATCTTCGGAATTTCCACGAGAAATTATTTTAATTTCCCACCAAAAACTCTATGAGTTTCCACAAATAAAATATTTGCAATTTTTGTAAGAAAGCCTTAATCATTTTCATGAATATTTAAAGGTTTACCTCGATTATATGGACCCTCGATTATATGGACTTCGACATTTTTGACTTGGACATTTTTTTTTCGCTCAATTTTTGTTTTGTTTTTTGGTGTTTTAAAAAGATGTTGAATATTGTAAGTCATATTTTACATTGATTCTATATTTATTATGGTACATTGGGGCAAATAAAGGCCCGTAAGGCATGTTGTGATGTTATATATGGAGATGCACTCTGAGTCATATGTTCGATTGACTTGTTTGATTTACCATTTTCGCGTTGGAAAATTTCATTGTAAATAATGATAAATATACAATTCTTTAATCTGCAATAGCCACGGCCACGTCCTTACAAATAGGTGGTGAAAAATAATGCGTGTTTTTGGTGATCTCTGCCATACGAAAACGTGAAGTGAATTGTCTGACTGACAGTATGCGGAGAAAGTGATAAGATGAGATTGTCATATTTAGCTGTTAGATCTTTGCTTCCATCCTTTTTCTGATTTTGGTGCATGGAATTAAGTATAGAAGGACGGATGACGCATTAAAATTTAGCAAACCGGACCCACTGAGACTGATTTTTTAGGTATATCCACGAAACTGGAAGAGTTTATTTCAATATGTGATACATAAAGTTCCAAATGGTTTTCAAACCTGGAATTATTTCTTCTGGACGAACTTGATAATTATTTGAATGTAAAAACTGAAAACTCTTCGAGCAGTCTTTATGTTTAAATAAATGTTGTCGAATATCCTGGTATTCACATTTGTTCAGCACAAGGCTTAAGGATTATACTGACGCTCAACGGTAGGAAAAGAAATTGAATATCTTTAGAATGTTCTTGTTAGCAGTTCTTAAATCAATTGCTGCTAAACCGTTCAGCAAAGCGTGATCCTGAAACGCTCATGCAAACTCGTTCGTGCTGTGTAATGTGAGCGATGTGTTTTTCGTTAGTGTTGTACAAAATACAACAGCGCGCGGTGGTGAAATTTTGAATGCAATTTCAAGTTTTGTCCGGGATTATTATGAGGGTCCGCCACTGTGCGTCGTTTTGAATTTTGAAACCCGTTGCAAAATACAGCCCTGCTTTAATATACGAACATAGTCCAAAATAGCCATACACAGAAAAAAAAAAATGAAAACTAAGAAGCGCGTAAAAAATAAAGAAGTGGAAAATTAAACTATTTTGGGCGTACATGGATATTTTCCAACAAGTATACCCTAAATGTATGCAATTTCCATAGCATTATGTCAGTTTCTATAGCAGACATCATATAAAAAGTGACATAATGCAATGGAAATTGCATACATTCAGGCGATAGAATCGTTTAAATTTACGCTCTTTTTGGCATTCCCTTTATGTGCATTACTTTCGTGTAAATTTCAACAACTTTTTCTATCTGTGTAACAATTTATCCTTTAATATTCCACTTAGCAGGTGCACTGTGCAATTGACATTTCCCGTCAACAATTTTTATCCGCTCAATCGATTCTTCAATTTTTTTAGGACAACTTTCCCAAAGAACCCATACTTTTTGACGCCATACTTTTTGACGAATAGTGCCGGTTTCCAAGCTTGACCTAAATTCGCCCGATTTTGAATTAAAATAAGGCCAATTCCAATTCTTCAAACGTGAGGCACTTTTCCGATTTTTGTTTAGTCTTAGTGTTGAATACGAATTCTGTGAAAAAGTTGAGCTTAAATAAGTCAAATAATTGACTGAGACAATAAAACGAAATACATTTTTTGGTGGGAAATGACGGGAAACGGGAAAAATTGGTTCTCTCTTGGTTAAATTCTTTTTAAGAATATCAATCAAACGCAACTTGTTGCAAGGAGATCTTTTAAAGATAAGTGTCAGAAAAGTGAGACTGTTTCTACGCGATTTTTGCATAAACAAATGCATTTTGGCCATATCTTCTGAGCCCATAGTCCAATCCGGCCAATTTTCATAAGGAGACATTAGGACAAAACTTTACATCGGCTTCAATTTGCTGCGATCAAATCAAAAGAGGACAAGGACTTCTACTTCTATATGAAGCCAGTTTTTGAATCTAACATATACCTTTCTCGATCACTCAGTGTTTGCTTTGTTGCTGAAACAGGAAGGCACTGTAGTTAGAATTCGTAAATAAGTATATTAGTGTGCTCACATTGAGCTGGGCGAAGTCTTCATTACTAATGTAATCTTAGAAACAAGCGGCTGGAAAAAAGGTTACCTTCTTATAGAAAATCATAATCTACTGAGTTGTCATAAAATGAGACCAAACATGCGGATTAGACTGTAAGGCAATATATGGATATTTTCTTTCAACTTTGAAGACTTATTTCATCGTGTAACATAAATTTCGAGAAAAAAAATTGCTTCGATTATATAGAAAATTCGATTATATGGACTTTTTTGCATCGAAAAAGTCCATATAGTCGAGGTATAGGGTAAGGCACCCAGAAATCGCCCACCCCCCAGTTTTCGCCCACCGATTTTGAAATCTTCATTTCTCGCAAACTGATTGTGGTAAATAGTTAAAGTTCAAGTTTTTTTCAAAACTGTTTAATAATTGAATGAAAAACTTCAACTTTAACTGGTTTGAACAACTAGTTTTCGAGAAATAAAGATTTTAAAATCGGTAGGCGAAAACTGGGGGGAGGGCGATTTCTGGGTGTCTTACCCTACCTGTATTTGAAATTTTTACGAGAAATTCACCAAAATTTCAACAGAAAATTCTTCATAATTTCCTTCGAAAATTATTCGGAAAATTCTTTGAAATGTGGAAATTGCTCCAAATTTGAAAATATCGTAAGAAACCATTTTAAAATTTCACCGGAAATATTTCGAAATGTTCATTTAAACTTAAAATTACCTCGGGAAATAAATTTAAATTTTCACTGAAAACTACTAATAACGGGAAAACTTTTGGATTCTAGAAGACTGGGACTCAACTCGAAATTTTTCGAAGTTCTGAAAATTGTTCGGTTTTCTACAAATTTGAACCGTTCAGATGCGTTACAGATTTGAGGCAATGGCGTGCCTATGCAAAAGTGTCGGCGGCGGTGGCGCACACCTCTGTGAGGAATCGAGTTCAACAGAAATTAAATTGGCTTTGAGATTTGGTTTCGGGAGCTATGGACAAAGGATTAAATTTTATTACCTTTTCAATTGATTTTTGTTTTGTTAGATTTTGTTCAGTTCAATTTTGTTTTTGAAATTCGAATTTTATGGTAATATTTACATACTGAAATTGATTAAATTGAAAATTAAATGTCAGGCCAATTTTCATCAAAAGCTCAAAAATCTTTTTTTATTCAAAAAAAAATCAATAAACCTATCTATGCATAATTTAGTATTTTGAATAAAAACAATATTTATTGTTGAATAATATGCAACTAATTGTATATAATTAAATTTTAGAGAAAATATTTGATTTGATGGGTCACGTGCCTCATCGTGCCTCAACTTAACTCCGCCAGTGGAGGAGAGTACTCACCTCGTAAGCCAGAGTATGACATAATTTGTTCCGATGGTATTCTGTGTCCAGAGCTATGCTACCGTTATACGCATGACCTTCCCTTGTTTAAAGGGAATCCCAGCAAACATGGGACAAATATGCGAATGACGGCAGTATATTGGACACGATTATTTGTTTATTTCCACTATGCGCCACTTATAGTCGTTTGTTTCAAATCTGTGTAGTAAAATCATCAAGTTTCAAAGAAAATATATTAACGGCTTGTGCACCCAGTTTTTTTGGAATTCATAAATTTCTCGGTTAAGCTGAACTTTTATAGCTTTCTAAATAACACCTGAATTTTCTTTGATTTTTTGTGATATTGTTCGTGGGGTTAACCCATTGTTTCACTGACGCTAAAGACTAAAACCAAACCGTGTAAAAAAATCTGGGTGTATATTGATGTGTTTTTTAACTCAAAACATATAACTTTCTATCACTATTTCCCATAATACTGATAATGAAATGTGTCATATAAACATGTTGTGGCAATTATCTGAATATCTACGTAGGCTGTTTGACACATTGTCTGATGGTGTTCCGGTCGACAGAGCACAATTTTAAGGCATTTCCTTTCCTCTTGTTCGGAGCATAGTTGCTACCTAATTATAGCTAGGAGTCTAATCAAATGTTCATTATCGTTATTCCTATAAACGGCTTCCTGTTCTGTGTAAATTGGATGGGATATTTTCGGACTCAGAGAAAAACAGTCGTCACATAAGAAACTGATTAAGTTTAGCGTTCATTTATTCTGGTTTCTTTGATTCGATCGATTTTACATTGCAATTTACAGTGTTTGTAATATTCTTTTTTTTTTTAATCACCTCTCTGTTTAGTCAACAAAAATGAGAAAAATGACCCTTCCTAACATATTCATTTCTTAATCCGTATATAATAGGTTACTGCTTCTTATATACTCATTTTTATAATATACTTCATTCACATCACTTTTTATATATAATCTTTATAGTTTTTTTTTCTCTTCGTTAAAATTCTTATCACTTGTTCAATGATTTTCATTTCGACTGTAATCCATTTCAAGCGTCCAAAGAAAGAATATTGTGGGAAACAAATGCGACACAGCACACAGGCCAACATTATGTTTAGAAACTAATGCCAAGTGTTTGGGTGTAGCGACACGTGTACAAAACATGATAAAATGATAAAAACAAAATGTGAATAGTTAGCGAACACAAATACAAGAATGTGGAACATCATTGTCATAGTAAGTTTGATAAAAAAAAATCGGCTTTGATTACATCCGAGTGCATGGACTCGAAAGTGAATATTTCATCAGCAAGTTATTGGGTTTTAAATAGATAAATCAATGAAAACAAAAGACGGCAAATCTAACGTTTTAAATTATTTAAATAAAAATATTTTGAATAGTTAGGTTAGAAGAGATTATCTGTGGAAGAGATAATTTGAGATGTTATTATCTCAATCAGGGATACTCATATCATCCTTGGCAAAAGCATTTCGTAATGATACAAGATGTAGCAAAACATCTAAAGCTGTGTGGCTTTATGCTACATTTCAAATTTCAAATAGAATTCGAATTTTTTTTTAAGGTTTCAAATAAAACTTGAAAATTAGGCCAAATCTTCTTCATTTGCTGGCATTAATATTTTGAAATACTTTCCCAATAAAAGCATTTGTATGTTATGCGGTTATCACGAATGCGAGTTCATGGTCTCACTTTGGTGGGTTTGGGATACGATTCAATTAGGAGAAATATTGGGTATTGTTGAACGCCCATAAGAAACAACCACTGCTGAAGTAACGCTCCATTTTGATGATAAGTTTGATTCGGGAAATGGAACAGATACTGAATAATTATCTTATCAAAATGTCTCAAAATGATTACATGGTACGTAATGGCCTTTTTTGAATGATTATTTCAAAGAATATCAATTTCTGGTTCGAATGACGTTTGTATGAGTTTGAATCGCGAAGCACCGCATAAAAGATTATCTTCTATATACTCTTTGCCTTAATTATAATTCTGTCATGTAACAATCAAGGTATCAAACAGATTAAATGAAGGAGTGCGGTACGGCTCAACTATGGCAGATTATTTTGAATTTTGAACAGGCTAGCGCAATTGGTTAATGCAGCCATTATTCAATTAGTCTTCATCACTTTAAATGAATCGCAAAAACCCTCTACAATAAGAAGCAGTCATTACATGTAAATTTGTCAACGAATGAACAATTCATTGGTCAGTTTACTAATGGTGCTATAGTCACGGTGAGAAGACTACACGACGTATAACGGTAATCAGAAAAAGAGGATCAAGAATTTGTCTAACCTCCAGAAAACATATTTAAATACATCTGTTCGCCTGACCAGAAATGTATTTAAAGCTTGATTTTAAGCCAGCGCTATCTATGGCTTCTATCGAGCTTAAGATTGAGGTTGATTGAGTTTGACTGAATCGAAGTACATCAGCGACTGAGATGTTGATATTTTGTCAGGCAATAAAACATAATAAATACCACCCACGAAAGTGTTAACACGTACATTCATTTCCATCTACCAATACGTTATGGACCGAGACATTGATTGGTCTAGCCAACCGAAGTTTCCAAAACTCAAAATGTACGGTGGAGGGAACGGTGTATAAGTCTCTTGTGAATTTTCGACGAGCGAGCGGCTGGTCGGACGTGAAAATTAACACACGTGGAAGTTTGCGCCACGTACGTATCTAAAAGATGAAGACCTTTGGGAAGCCGTGGAAAGCAACAAAACTTCCAGCTGTAAACAAGATCAAAAACTAGAAAATTCGTGGAAGCTTTATTCTTGACCTGGATCAGTGCAGCGCAATCAGCATAGAATCGAAATTAGTCACCTGTGGCTCAAGACCTTGCTTGAAACTTTGCCAGCTTCTAATACTGATTCTTTAGCCTTAATCTCTAAATTAAGCGAGATGTAATAAATTGAATATTTTCCACCAAAAATCGATCATACGTTTTGGCATTATTGTACGAAAACATTTAGGGAAAAAACGTTCGAGGACCAGAAGCAATCGAAAAACTGTTCGGCCTCCGGAGTGGAAGGTCCAGGGACGAGGAAATTCTCCAACGGGTGCATTCCGACATATCTGGTCCAATGATAGAAGTTACCGTTGGAGGAAGACAGAACTACAGCGAAAGTGTCTGAAGTGACGATCTCGTATTACCAGACAACAATTGAGTGCTGGGGGCAAACCCTACGGTTCCATACAAACAAGATGACGATAACGGCCCTGATGGTGATTTCGACTATGCTTTGACAGTTCTGTGCTCCAGTATCCTTAATAAAGAGATTTTCGGCCCTTCATCTCTTGTGCTCCAGTTTCAAATTCAATTCCAGCAGGGAAAACAGTTACGAATCTGCTCGAGTCACACAAGGCGTTGAGGCGAAGCTGTGGGAAGGCAAAACTAAGAGAAAAAAAATTAGAAAATGCACTTTGTGTCAATTATAAAAAGCCATAATCTAGGGTAAATGCTCCATTTGGACCCCTAGAGGATGTGCTTACTGATATCGGCTTATATGTATCGAATGACACGTTTGATATAGGCGGAAATCACACCAATTCATAGATGGAAGTCTCATTTATGGAATATATCACTGAGAATTGTAACTTTCTGAAATAAAAGCATTGTTCGTTTTGGACAGTGCAACATATTTTGGAACCCTAAATGTACACATTTTGGACACCCCCGATTTAGTCTCTTCAAAGTCGAATTTCTAATTTACAATTGAGCCGAAGCAAAGTCTTATTTTTCGATTGACATGCATCAATGAGAAAATTCCTGCGTTTTAAATTTACAATTTCGACAAAAACTTATTGTGTGTGTTTTGAGATTTTCCGTGATGTATACTTTTAAGCGTAACGCATTGTAACGCTCGTCTTCTTGAACAAACTAATTTCCTCGAAATTTCATCTCAATATCACTAATTTTGCACGGAAAACCAGTGAAGCAGCTGCTGAACACTTTCCTTAAGCCAATTGGGAATTAGCAGCGGCATTGATTTTAGTTCAGAAATCAAGATAATGTCGCCAGGAGGGTCCAAAATGTGTAGGATCCAAATCAAGTTGGTTACCCTAATTGATTTGAAAGCATCAAAGTAAGCGTGATATGAACAACGACGGAGAGCCACCATAATATCAATCAAAGCAATCTTGGTACTACCAGTGTTGGTAAAAACTCAAATTCTCAAATCTCATCCACGATTCAAATCAAGCGCGAGGCAAACCTCACCCAAACCTCATGGCCCAGAGAATCGTCCATGATTCGACTCGCGATTTGCATCATTGCTTGATTTGTGCGTGTTCTTCTTCGTTAAATCTTCATCGGAATAACTTTCTTTGCTTATAACAATGGATAACAAATCCATACGTAAATACAAAATACGTTTTGATTGGGTATCGACACTTTTTGGAGCGAAATCATTTTTCGGCGAATGAGCGAAACGGAGCGATTCTGCCGGAAAAACTCATGGGCGATGTTCTTCATGCAGAATCGCAAGCGAGCCAGCTCGTGCATGAGGCTTCGGTGAGTCAGATTTAAGCATGATTCTACCAACACTGGGTACTACGCCAGCAGTCAAAGATATGTGGTCAAAAAGACTTCCGCTTGCCTGGAAAAATGGTAATTTTTAAAATTCCCATCTGCACCCGAGTAGGATTCTCATCAGAATTTGAGAGGAACTCCCGTCAGAATCTGAGAAGAATTCTCATTGTAAAAAAAGAAAAAAAAGACAGGAACACCGTTTTCGACCAGAGGTCGTACAGACTGAACACTTAACACCTAGCATTAGACAACGGACACGTAACACCCAGTGGACCAGTGGAGAATTTTTCGATCACGAAAAGTTTCCTCCTTACCGGGGCGGGAATCGAACTCACACTCTATAGCACATGCGTCTAGACGATTGACGTCGCTATCCGCACGGCCACGAAGCCCACTCTTGTAAGCTCTAAAGAATTCCTTTCAGAATCATGGAAGTAGGTATCCCAACCGGAATCCAGAAGAATTCATGGGCCAAACATAATGGATACGTTTGCATGCGGTTTGACAGTTTTCCCATAGGAAAACTGTCAAAACGCCCGCAATGGTATGCATTGTGTTTGGCTCATCACACTGGATTCTTTTCAGTATCGTTGAAGGATATCCTTAATAATCCATGGAGAATTTGCTTCAGAATCTCTCGTTGATTTGCTTTGGAATTCCGCCGGAGTCGTTCGAAGATTTCTCTCGGAATGGTTCGGAGATTTGCTTGGGAATTCCTTGACGTTTTGTTTCAGAATACTTCGACGATTTGCTTCGGAATCCCTTGAAGATTTAATTCGGAGTCTCTCAACATTTTGCTTCGGAATCCCTTTTACGATTTGCTTTGGAATCCATTGACAAATTGCTTAGGAATAATTCAACGATTCGCTTCGAAATACATCCACGGTTTGCTTCGGAATCCTTTGATGATTTGCTTCGGAATCCCTCGAAGATTGCTTCGGAATCTCTTAACGATTTGCTTCAACATCCCTGAAAGATTCCCTTCGGAATCGCTGGAGGATTCTATTCAGAATCCTTGGAGGATCAATACGAATGCGATCGACAATTTGCTTCGGAATCCATCGACAGATTGCTTCGAAATTCTTCGACAATTTGCTTCTAAATACCTGGAACATTGCCTACAAACTCCCTGGAACATTAACGTTGGAATTCCTGGAGGATCTCCGACGGAATCTCTGAAACATTCCCGTTGGAACTCCTGGAACATTCCCATCCGAATTCCTGGAATATTCCCGTCAGAACTCCCGGAGGATGGAGGATCCCTAGAAGATTATCATTAGAATCTTTGCAACATTCCCGTCGAAATCTCTGAAACATTCCCTTCGGACTCCCTGGTGGATTGCCTTCAGAATCTCTGGAGGTTCTTTTCAGTATGGTTGGAGGACTCCCGTCGGAATCCCTGGAGTAATGTTGCATTATTTCTTCTTTTTTTCATTTGAGATAGATAGAATATTTATAAAATATGCAAACCTGTCTACTGCTTACCGATGGGAACCTAACGGCAAACCGTCACATGTCCTTTGAGTGTGCAGGAAAAAGCCGAGCGCCACTACACTTAGGGCCGATTTCTTCACCCCCGTTTAACTCTTAAGCGGTGCTTACCCATACGTTTAAACGTGGGTTAAGGCCTAAGCGGAGGTGAAGAAATCGACCCTTAGGGCCGTTTTCTTCACCTCCGCTTAACTCGTAAGCGTCGCTTACCCATACGTTTAAACCTGGTTTAAGCACTAAGCGGGGGTGAAGAAATTGACCCTTAGACATTATAGCCATACGCTATCAATTTGAGTCGTTGTAGCAATCATAGGATGATAAACTAACACACTTCAATACTGTGGGTTACAACAGAAAGCACGTGCTTGAAAAAGAGAATATGGATGAGTGTGATTGATTCGCAATTGCTTTGGGTGGTTGGACCGGAGGTGGGGGCCCTCCTTAGCCGTGCGGTAAGACGCGCGGCTACAAAGCAAGACCATGCTGAGGGTGGCTGGGTTCGAATCCCGGTCCCGGTCTAGGCAATTTTCGGATTGGAAATTGTCTCGACTTCCCTGGGCATAAAAGTATCATCGTGCTAGTCTCATGATATACGAATGCAAAAATGGTAACCTGGATTATAAACCTCGCAGTTAATAACTGTGGAAGTGCTTAATGAACACTAAGCTGCGAGGCGGCTCTGTCCCAGTGTGGGGATGTAATGCCAATAAGAAGAAGAAGAAGGTTGGACCGTATTTATCACCTTACCACTAAGATAACTTAATGAGATGGTAAAATGTTCGAAATTTTTTTAAAAGTAGCTCAAAATAGAGCATCGAGGCTAGTTACGCCAGTCCAAATGTCTACCTGCTTCTAGATTTTCAGATGGTCCAATCAATGCCGCAAATGATAATTGTACCGACGAAGTCAATTTAGCGATTCGGAATATTCCTGGATTAAGCATTTTCTTCGTGTTCCAATCAAAGACCAATTGAAATGGTTCTCAACAAAGGTTGATGCTATGCGATAGAAGACACGTCTCTTAATCAAGTATTGCAATACCAAACAATATAGCAACGCAAAATAAATTCCTCGAAGAAAAATCTGACGTTTGAGCGGGTGGTATAATGAACGCAAAATGAACTTTTGTTCGAAAGAACGAATTGTCAAAATTCATTGGATGAGTGAATTTGATGAATCCCTGCACAGGTATAGACCAACGCAAAATGAACTCCCCTAAGAAATTATGACGTTTGAAAGGGTCGTAAATGAACGCAAAATGAACTTTTGTTCGAGTCAAGTTCGCATCAAATGTCAAACTCCATTAGGTGAGTGAATTTGGTGAATTCCTGCACAGGTCTATATAAATTAGTGCATTCCTGAATATCCGTCCAGTCCCAAAAAAGCATTCTTAAGAGCCGAACCGGAACTATTTAAATCCGCAACGCGGCTTTCATCAGCAATGAAACGTGGACCCTGACAGATCTCCCGGGTTTTTCAAGCTAAACTCGACGCGCATGATCAATCAACTCATTGCAAAACTTGGTTTAGTAGTTTAAGGGTATTCCGAGGCCTGAGCAAAAAAGACAATCGATCGATCCGCATACAATCAGGCAGTCAGTCTGCCGGTCAACCAAGAAGGCATGGTACACTGTCCGTGTTTGGGATCCGCTACTACAGTATAGGAATCACGAATGACAGTTTTTGTTCAGCAAAATGAGATTGAGGCACACTACAATGTAAGTAGCAACGTGTACCTTTTGCCCAAAAAGGCCGAGCAATCGCTCCAAATGCTCATTTAGTCGGGATTATGAATTGAAATGGTTCATATGCGCTTGGAATTTCCAGTGAAGTGCTGGTCAGTAGCTGACATTGATTACGTCCCTGTCATTTGTACACACCGCCCTTTGCGACTTCCAATGGATTATTTAGTGAGGTCTTTGAAGGAAGGACATTTGCTAGTCCCTCGGGAGTACATTTGAATCGCTGAAGTTAACCGAACTTGAATATTCCGAGGAAGTAAAAGTCATAACAAGGTTTCTGTAGATGGACGTGCGGATGGATCATTACTGTGCTGTGCTGTCACTGCATCTGTCACAATATCAGTGTGAGTTGGCGTACGGCAAGCAAAATAGATCATCGATCAATCCCAAGCAATGTTTTACAGTGTTGTTTGTACTAGGGATCCTATATTAAGAGATGTGCGAATACTTTTCCAGACGATTTAGCAACGCTGTTACTTTCGTAAACAAACGCACTTGCCAGCACTTGCTATGGCGCAAAATGTTGGAGCTCAAACATGACTTTGCGTATAATGGCATTTTCAGATTTCGTTATCTAACGTCCAACAGTGCATTATCACTAAAATAATATTGCAATACAAATGAAGTACCATGCATGAACTAGACTACTTTGACTTGCCAATGTAAAACAAATTGTTTTTTCGACAAAACTTTTCGTAAAATCTTTTTCATTACAATCGCAATAACTTTCAATCCTCTACAATAACAATGTTCATTTGGCTCAGATTCTAACAGCTCTCAATGTTCGATTGGCTCAAGATGGCCACTTTCGCATATCTCTGAATGTAGGATCCCTAGTTTGTACTAGCCATTGATGCTGCTGCCGCTGAAAAAATCAAAAATTCACCCCCATCTGACACACATTCTGGAAGAATTCTCATCTCACGCTACACGTAAAACATCCCACTCTGTAAGTATAAAAAGAATGCGTTGCGCTTGATTCTTCTATTGTTCGAGCAGTAGCAGCACGTTATCGAGCAATCATCATTCGGTGCACTGGAATTATAACCTCATTGCTGATTAAAAACAAAGCGTTTGTTCATTTTTAAGCATATTTTTTTAAAAACTTAAAGAACGTGTTATCAAGCATATTCATTTACCTCTACCAATATCTTTCCTTAAATATCGTGCAACCAAAAATGCTTGTTCAAAATTTCACATAATCTATTTTTTTATTTTTTTTTTGGAAAAATAAAACTTTTGAAAAACGTGCATTATTACTTTATTTGACTCACTGTCTAATTTACAAACCATTCACAATAAGCTCTCTACATCTTTCAAGTAGATGAAATCTCCTCGATTTCTTCCAGAGGTGAGCCAGCGAAGGGCTCTAAGCCTCTAAAATAAAGACAATAATAAAATCTTTGATTTCTTCAGCACTTGCAAAGACCTTGCTAAGAAAGACCTCGTGCGTTTAACAATAATTTTATCTTGTTCATGAGCTGTGGCATCACGTAACCTCACTGTTTTACCTCTGCACTGACTCAGAAAATGGAAATTTCGACAGTTTGACAGCCCAAATGGAGAATAAAACTATCAGAGTCGTTTTAGCTAATCAAAATATAGTTATTCTATGCGTTTTCGTACACCAATTTCTTAAGTTTTAATCCAGTGTGCAGGTAGATTGAGGTTAGGGAAACGCCACTGTTTATGAGACAAAGATGCGCCATGACGTCGCTGATACTAATCCAAATCCATATAAACATTAATACATGATCCTCTTGAAAACCACATTCTATCAGACCATATGTGAAACACGAAAGTTCAATCTTGGTTGTGAACCTTATTTTTTGGCGAAAGCGATTTTTTTCTGATTTTCCGTATTTTGGGCACTTCAAATGAAAGAAACGCGGGACAATTCGCGGGACACGTGTTATCGCGTGACAATGAAAGTATGGTTCTGTCCCACAATATGACGTCTGATCACTTTATGCTATCCGTACCTGCTGTTATAACTTGCAAAACTATGATACAGAGTTTTGCATCTTTCGCGATTTCATAATATCAGATTAAAATCAACACGTCTCTCCCAAAAATCTGCCAACAATTGCAATAAAAAAATGTAAGCTGATCGGATTTTAATACAACTAAGCAATACGTGTGTCGTTCGATACAAACTACATCTAACCCTTGGCCAACTAGGAGAGAGAGAGAAAGGCTACAACTATGCACATGCATGCATGTACGTTCCATGAGCTCGAAATTATTCTGACGAACGAACGACTTTGCGGTCTATATTGGTATAGTGTTTGTGTGACTGTACGTGTGTTCATGTGTTCATATGAGTGTACTTTTCTTTTTTAACTATTTACGCTGTTAGTTACTTCTTATTACCGCTAATGAATCGAATCGAAACGACCGAGAACAAACAGGAAAACAACAATTCTTGATTAGAACGGAACTATTAATAAATAGTAATGTAATCTTGTATTTCTTTTTCGGAGACATAATAAGACATTTGGAAACACGCGAAGGAAAGTACATCGTCTAAGTAGTAGAATACTAAAACAGTTGATTTCTTGCACTGTTTTGTTTAGTCTCGGTTAGTCCGGTATTGTTCCATTGCGAAAATATTCCTTTTGCTAGATTTTTTCTAAGAGTTTTCTGGGTTTCTATTTTTATTTCCGTTCGCTGATTTAAGGAGGGGAGGGAAAAGGGAAGGGGCGTACGTCTATCTCAACGGACTTTCGAAAGTTCCACGCTGAAACTTGCACTAATATCGAAACAAATATTTTATCAATCGGTGTAATCCCACCAATCTTTCTCGTAACCTTCGTGCACGTGATCTAGTAACACCTTTCGACGTTTTTCGCAGTATCTGAAAGAGATCCTTCGCTTAGAACGGAAGAATGCCATGGAAATGATCGTGGATTCACTTACCGATACTTATCCTGAACTTTCTGTTTGATGTCGGCGAGATTTTCCGACGTAATATCACGCTCCAAGTACTCGGACAGTTTCTCCGTGGCCGTCTCCAGATCCTTCTGGTTATCTTCAAAGATAAGCGACTGATTATTTTTACGCAGGTAGTACGCAAATACGTATGTGCACATCAGCGTTTGACGGCACTGGCAGAGGATATCAACAGCTTTCTTCAGGAATTGAACCTACAATGCGAAATTTAAAAACATGTAAATGCTGTGAATTTGGGAGTAGAAAATTTAAAAAATCTTACCTCGATCCATGACATGTTATGTTGCTGCATTTCCTCCATTTTAGCTTTAACCGATGCATACAGTTTATGCTCGAACTTGAGCGACTGCATGTGATTTATGTAACGGTTGTAGTAATGCAAATATCTATAAACGAAAAATAGATTTACATCTCAACATAGTTTGATACACAAATGATTTATTTCCAGCAGTTTTACCACAAAATATTGTTTCCATACGTACCTAGCCAATGATGATCTGAACTTTTCCTGAGCATCACGAGCAGCACGAGCCTCATCTTCGTCGTAACGGTTGCAGTTGTACCAGGAAGAACCGTGAGGTTCCCAGGATCCCAAACACACCCAACAGAAATCGTACTTGCAGTTTTGATTTTTGCATACCTGTTGAGCCAATCGCAATTAGAAACCAACCATCATTTCAAACAACATCGCTTACCATATGATTACAACCGCCATCTTTCTCGATCGTTACGTTACACTTTGGACACTCCTTGGTGTTGGCCGCGATCCAGTTGGACGTTTCCGAGTCGTCGTCGCACTTTTTGATCCACTTCTTCAGCAGCCGGCACTGTACCGGATCGTGCCAGTTTTCGCCGCACTCGAAGCAGAATACGTGATTACACTTGCAGATGACGGGCCGGGCATCCACGTACTGCACTTTGACCGCGTAGTTACAGTCCGCCGAAGTACACCAGCGAAGTAATCGATTACACTTTAAGATACAATAAAGTACAAATTTTGTTGAACTATTTAACTGGTGGATATAAAACTTTGCCAACTTACCTCAACGAAACTATTGGTTATCAAATGTTGATACTTTAGTTTGACACGTGGATCCTGGACCAACCGCATGACGGTCACGTCATCCACCAATATGTCACAGCCGTGTGCGGCACAAGCTATCGATTGGCCTAGGCCTTCTTCTACGATTTTGGTGGTCAGGTACTCTTGCCAGCATTGCGTACAGAAACGGTGACCACATTCCAACCCGGTCATCATCTGTTCAGTGACAAATGAAAAAGGGGAACGTTATTAGGTTTTATATGAAATTAGTCAGTAATTCCATTCACGTTAATGTTGCGACAAGTCCTTTATTATATATTTCGTGTTGTTCTTCAGTGGTCCTCTGATTACTTGCTTGCGATAAACTTCCATTCTTTTCTTCAACATGCTTTGAAAATTGCTTCCTTCCACTTTGAGCTTAGGTAGTTAGTCTCACCGATAAAAGCCAATGATATATCAATTAACAAGAAAATAATATAGGAACACGCTGGTTAAGAATTCTTGTTTGTAACAGCAACAAAAGATCCCCAGAACGCCTCAAAATCCGGAAAAGAGTTGTCCAGAATTTCCAAAACCCATGAACTATTATGTTTTTGTAATTTTATGTTGACTTAGTATCGTTTATATAACCCCTAATTGCCGTTGAGCTGCAAAGTGTAAGAATTGCGAATGAAATTTCGACATCATTTGTAACCTTAGATGAATTATTCAATCAGAGTGATGCACTCTCGAATCTAGTGTTCAATATTGCACTCGATAGAGCGATTAGGAGAGCTGGTGTGCAAAGAAGCGGTATCATTATCACAAGATCGCATCCTGGACTTTGCGGTCGATATCGATAGTAACTGGATTGATCGCCGTGCCGTGGAAGAAGCTTTTGTGCCTTTTTAAAGAAAGACAGAAAGCATTAGACTCACGATAAATGCCAGCAAAAAGAAGTTCATGGTCGCTGGCAATCAACGTTCTAGTGGCAGTGGTAGTAGAATGGTGCTAGACATAGCAGCTGCTAATAGGACTTATTACGACCTTGTAACCAGCTTAAGTCCCGTAATCTGCGAATGAAGACGAAAATCTCGCTGTATACTGCTCTGATTCTTTCGGGGGCGACACACTTTGCATAAACTTTCGATTTCTTGTATTTCTAGCCATTAAGTAACTGGCGGAGTCGCGTAACAGTCGAAATAAACCAAAAATAGCATTGATCACCATTGACAAGACGAGTTATCTAAAATGTTGGTATCGGTGTAGGGGAATAAGGGGCAATATGGACACCCTAAGGTTTTAATCAATATTAGGTGCTTTGAATTGAATATAATTATGATATTTAGCAATTACATGATACTATTACTCGTGTACTACCAGTTCTGTTTTGAATCGTACTGAAAATACGGCAATTTCAATCAAATAGGACGATTTTGTAATAGTTAATTTTTCTCTCTCGAGAGAGAAGGTAGCGGGGCAGATTGGACACCCCCATGGGGCAGTATGGACACCCTCATAAAATATGAAGAAAATTATCTTACTCGTGATTATATGCCATCGTAATCTATTTTATGGACAATCCAACCAAAATATTACCCAATTGTTCATCCTTCCTGTTTTTGTATGAGACACCTAAAATTGTGCTTGGATCATCAACATCCGAAAATCTATTTCCCTCGTCTTATGCAAGGTCATATATGGTCGTTTTATATTTTAATTCCATGGCGAACAGAAGAAGATTGGTTACGTAACGAAAAAATTTGCCACTTTCAGCCGGCCTCATACATGTATGTCGAACTTTTTGAATGAAACATATGATTTTTTTATCACACTTATTGCAAGACCCCTTCCCAATCGTCTCTCCTCTAAGCATGGCATAATATATGCATGCTCTTATCCACCCTACTGGCATCGCCAATCCTTCCAATGGATTTTACCGATCAACTTGCCAACGAGATTGTCATATCTATACAAAACACTACCTTTTTTGTTGCACTTTCAGCGACTTCTATGGTATATATGTCATGTACTGGAACTTTTATAGCGATTTATAATTCCGCACCATGATAACACGAAAATAACACGATATGAAAGCCCAGTTCGATGAGTTTGAGGTTATGTTTTTAATTTTTAGGGTGTCAGTTCTACCCCCATATAGAGTGTTCAGTTTGCCCCAACAGCTGAACATATTTAAAAACTGTTGGAAATTTTATAAAAATCAAGGAAACTTGTCACAAATACATGCCAGAGCACTGTAAATAACAGAATTTTGCTAT
Organism: Armigeres subalbatus; assembly: GCF_024139115.2. Classification (NCBI taxonomy): domain Eukaryota; kingdom Metazoa; phylum Arthropoda; class Insecta; order Diptera; family Culicidae; genus Armigeres; species Armigeres subalbatus. The sequence goes on along the minus strand of NC_085141.1, from coordinate 219,347,230 downwards.
GGGATGACTAATAATTGAGAAAACATCCTCTAGGGTAAAGTAAAGCTTATTTTATGAGAGGTGAAACTTATAATTTTTAATCATTTGGAAGACATTCTAACTTTTTTGTCAAATTTATGCGCTAAGAAGATAAACCAATGACTTCTACGCTATAAATTAGTTGTTTGTGAAAGGATTATAGAGTTCGCTGCATTGAAAATAGAAAAATGATTGAATTAACAAGAATATTGGGGGTGTCCAATCTGCCCCGGGTGTTCATAATGCCCCCTGGTCCCCTATAAGCTTATTCGACAATAATTTGTTGATTTTCAGTATGTAATCCATCTCTGATCCATAATTGAACTTCATTTTGTATATGTTGAGGAAGAATAGTTAAATTTTCTAATTATAAACATCCACATGTAGTTCAACATTATTATGTTATAGATTGGAGTAAGACCTGCCTTCGAATCACAAAATACCTTTGTTTTACTAGACTCATTATTCGCATAATGTAATTCAAGTTATGAAGAAACGAGGTAGTAAGAGCCGGAAAGTATAACTAAGTCAGAAACTGATTATACTATGTATAATCATTATTTTGGCTAAACAGGTCTAGGGGGATCATTTTAAGTCATAAAGGTTAAATAACAAAAGCGCTAAAAAAACGTATTTTTTAGGGTTTTTGCTCAATCCGTTCTCTAGTTGTTGTACTTTCGTGATCCATTTTCACCCCTTTTAACATGAAGCTTGTCACCTATAAAATGGGTCATTTTCAATTCTTATCATCACTGCACCATACACAATGAACTTCATATCACTATTATAAACATGTTTTCAAAATAATGAAATATAGATCGATATTTACATCTTTAGTAAATTTGTTACTAACATTCTCTACATATGGCTCATCCAAACCATTGAAGAAACAAAAAAAAATATATACAACTTTGTTCAACTATCGTTTATGAGTAATCCCTAAACAAACATTTTCAATTATGTTGTAATATCATTTGAAATTGTTTTAATGTTCGATTCCATCCCGACTTGCTGTGCCGTATTCACCCTCACAGGGTGTCGATCTTACCCGCACCCCACCCAGTTCGGCTTGAAAATGGACTGTTCGCGTTTTCATCAGAAATCAAATTCTTTCGAGTAATATTGTCGTCAGACCTCATGAACTGACGCATAAAGGGCCAAATTATGCTTGTATGAAATTTCTAGACCGAAAGATCAGTATCAGTGTCGAGTAATCATGGGACTAACAATATGAAAATGTTATGCTAAGGGAAATCGAAAAAATTTCCAATTCGAAAAATCAAGTAGAACGATTTTGAAATAGTTTAACACTACCTCGTGGTAACGGGGTAGATTGGACCCCCTTATAAAATATGAAGAAAATCATCAAACTCATAATTATATGCTATCGAAACCTATTTTATGGATCATCCAACAAAAACATTACTCTATTATTCATCGTCTTGTCATGCCAGCGCCCTTGGCGAAAACATGATTTGGTGCCCTTCTTTTAGAAATGAAAATGAAATTTCGAAAATTTAACAATCATAGACAATTTGAAATTCACCAATAGTAAGATTAAAAGGTTTAATGTTTTAGAGATACTTTAAATATCATACAATACTGCGAAGAGTACAAGAACATTGTTCCTGAAGTTCATGTGGATTGCAGAATGTTCTCATGCGATTTTTCAATTCGGTGATACTATTTTGATTATTGCATAATTCTGAAATTTTTTACAAATTATGTAAGGGATCGGGAACCAGACCAGAGCCGTGCTGGAAGGTCATTGATGATAAGGTGTTTTTTCAGGCCTAAAAATCCAACTCTGAAATGCGTCGATCAATGATTGGAATCGTTATCGGACCTATTTCGGTCAAAGAAAATTCAATTCTGGAGTGGGTCTGACGGGGGTTTGAAACCGCTTCCGGACCTAGCCGGGTTAACGAAGTTCTACTCTGGGATGAGATGGTCGAAGAAGGGCAGAGTTGCTATCGGATCTAGTCGAATCAGTGAAAACCATATTTTGGAGTGGGTTGGTTGATGACCGAGAATTGCAATTGAACGTATTTGGATCAAGTAAAATTTAACTTTGGAATGGGTCTGGACCCAATCTGGACAAATTAAATCAAACTCTAACGTGGTAACGAATCAAGAAACATTCAAATCTGGTATGGCTTGGTCGGGGTTTGAAGTAACTAATGTATCAATAACTGTATAGTGAGTAGATTGATTGGTGATCGAAATCGTCAACGGATAAAATTTAATTCTGGACTGTGTATGTCGGTGGATGGTTTGGATGCATTTCCCGTACATATTTGGGTCGATAAAATTCAGCTCTGCAGTGGGTTGGTCAATGGTCGAAATTGCCGTCCACTTCTGGATCAATCTACATTTGATTATAATATTACACATAAATATACACAAAAATCCATACCACTACTTCTGGATATTAAAACAAAAAGCATTCCTAAAATAGGTCAATCGGTTGATTATGGATGTAATCCTTTAAAGATATCCACCTAAAAAAAGCTGGGGAAATTCAAACCAATTAATTTGAGTGTAAATTATCCTCCCTGCTATTATAAACATTATGGTTCTGAAAATCCCACGGTGACCCTAATAATAGCTAAAATTAACACTAATCCGATTCACACCATGTTGCTATCAAAATTCGTGACATTCAAATAATGCGTTCAATATGATATTTATGGGGTTTTTCAACTGACCTCTAGTTACTGGTTTCGGATGTCTTTGAAAAATCGGAATAGCAGTCAAAGCTAAAACCAATCCATATAACATGTTGATTTCCACAACCAAGGATGCTATCGATAATTTAGTAATCTGCGTTGGTTCATTTAATAGTTTCTCAAAAACTCGTTACACAGGCTTAATTTCAAAATGTGTTGTGTGGCGATCTTCTAGTGCAAAGGTTTATCTACGACTCTGCTTAACATTTTGTTGTTGGATTTTCACTAATAACGGAGGTATAGCGCTAGTAGCAGTAACTTATACTAAATGATTGAATATTTTGTTATCACGTAGTATAAGTGTAGCAAGTAGCACTTTAACTGCTTCAATAGTGGAATTCGAACATCGACCTGTTAGACAGAGTTGTAGAAAAACCTTCGAACAAGAAATCCACCATACAACACATTTTGAAATTAATCCAGTGTAACGAGTTATTGACAAACTACTAAATGATCAAACGCAGATTACTAAATGACCGATAACATCCTTGTCCACAACAATAAGATAAAGAAACAATTAAAGCAATATTTTTACTTGCTTTAGACATAGGTATTTCTACCATTGTACCAGCTCATAGTCAGTAGAGTTAATCAATGGTCCTCAACCAAATATTTTTGTCTTTTTATATAGCGTTATCCTTGATTTCAGCGCTCCTAAAAACTGGAGTCATTGCCAGGGGCCAACCGCACGCTAAGGCGCTGCCTTTTATGTTTTTGTATGAGACACCTAAAATTGTGAATAGATTATCAACATCCGAAAATCAATTACTATGTCTGAAACTCGATTATTTATATGTACAACATGTGATAGATTTAGTTCGGAAAAGGTATTGGCTTTTCCGAACTAAATCTATCACATGTTGTACATATGCATAATCGAGTTTCAGACATAGTAATTAATTTCCACTCCGGGTGGCTTTATACCCGGCATATAGGCAATTAACTTTGAATGTATTGATCCGAAAATCTAATTCCCTTTTTTTGAGCGACGTCATTTATGTTTATGTGTTTATTTCTTGTCTTAGTAGGGGCTCGGAAAATAACATTCCAGCTCCTTCCACCACACACCAAATAATACCTAATTATTATTGTCTTTATTTAAGAGGTTTTCAGCCCTAGACTGGCTCAAGTCTTAAACACCGAATAAAATCTTATTCCAATTTAAGTCTATTGATTCGGATATGCCAAGTGATGTGTTCGATTCCCGGTGCCGGTCTAGGCAATTTTCGGATTGGAAACTGTCTCGACTTCCCTGGGCATAAAAGTATCATCGTGTTAGCCTCTTGATATACGAATGCAAAAATGGTAACCTGGCTTAGAAACGTCGCAGTTAATAACTGTGGAAGTGCTCAATGAACACTAAGCTGCGAGGCGGCTCTGTCCCAGTTTGGGGATGTAATGCCAATAAGAAGAAGAAGAAGATGCCAAGTGATATCCAGTAAAGCCATATCGGCTTTGTTTCATTGAACTAGTCTGGAACAAAAATTTTTTGTCCTGTCTCCAGCGCTCAATTGTTTGTGGCTTTTTTTTTATTGAGGAAGGAATTCACAATGTTACAGAACCATTCGGGTTCCCAATGAACTGTGCAGAATCCCGATTGGTTGCTTCTCCGCTTTCCGTAACGCGTTTAAAGTTTGTAGGGAAAAACGTAAATTTTCGCATTTTTCAGTGCATACTAAACCAAGTAGGTAAATCATTGCGTTAAAGCAGAGGTTTCCGAACTTTGTGGGTATGCGACCCACCTAGCAAAATCCTATATGGCTTGTGATTCATCAGGTAAAATTCGCATTGATATTTGGAAATAGGATAAAAATGAGTTTGTGTTAGATTGCGCAAATCATAATAAATTGCTTCATATCCCTTCATCGCCAAAATATTAGCATATTTTTATTGCCTTGGATTTGGATTGAATTTGGATTGGGTATGTATTGTGTTTATATGAGATTGATATATGATATTGTTGTTGGATTTGAATAAGATTTGGATTAGAATTGAGTCGGATTGTAGTGAACTTCATTATATTTCTGAGGTGGACACCAAGTTCAGCATTCATATTTTCATCTTTCTTAGGTAACAAAAGAAGAATATTCTGCCCCCATTCGCTTAAGCGTCCCATGTAAGTTTTCTTTGACTTGAGTAATATGCCGTTGAATTTTTCAAACTCGTTTTACATGGAGAAATACAATTTTTTTTAAATAAATTGATAAAAGCTGCAATCTTTCTGAAAGTTTGGCATAATATTCTATATCTGTATACATTGCTATGGAACTATCAAATGGACCATAATTATATTTATTTTTTGTGCAAAACTGTATCAAAATCTGGAATGTGACTGTTATGCGAATAAATAGCAAATGGGGCAACACAAATGGGTTTTGCTTTTTAAATTTCTGGAACAAAGCCAATTATTTTATTAGTTTTTCTTAAAGATGAGGGCATTTTAAGGGATTGTACGACATTTCGCGGTAAAACATACCGCGGTTAACCATTTCACGGTGTACCAGTTAGAAATCTACCACTTCGCGTTGAAATCATATCGCGGTATAACATTTCGCGGTTTATATTATTTGGCGGTATACCATTCCGCGGTTAGTACTATTTCGCGGTGAACTTTTTCGCGGTCAATACTAATTCGCAGGTTTAATTTTTACTAATGTTACAAGTAGCTCAATAATGTGTTATTTAGCTTTGTAAAGCCTCAAATTTACCTAATGTAATTACCTAAATGTAAAGCGAATAATCATTGAGTTTACTCCAGACTTGTATAAATTCAAATCCCAACAAAAAAAAAGATTTGGAAGCAAAACATATTTGCAAATGCGACTATGTAAAGAAGGCATAGCAACACACTTTGCCTTTTACCGGGCAAATGCGAACATTCAAAGAGGGCAAAACAACAGTCTTCACATTCTACCGGGCAAATGCAAACATTTAAAGAAAGCGAAACACAACATTTTGCTTTATACCGGGCAAATGCAAACATTCGAAGAAAGCAAAACAACACACTTTGCCTTATACCGGGCAAATGCAAATATTTAAAGAATACAAAACATCACAATTTGCCTTATACCGGGCAAATGCGAACATTTAAAAAAGACAGCACATTTAAGGAAGATACATTTTGCCTTATAAATAATTTTTAGTCATTACATCTTCTGAGTTCTACGTCTACCAAAATAAATAGACAGACAGCGAGCTTCATCATATAATATAGTGTATCTTGACGACAAAGTTCGCACATCTAATTATCATATTGACAATAATGTATATGTTTTTTAGGAAATAGCATTAAATAGTGCGTAAAAGAAAAGATTTTTCTCTTTTCTTTTACGCACTAAAGAGAAACGCATTGAAAGAAAGAGCCATATAAAAAAGAGGAAATTAAGAGTTGATAGAAACGAATGGCGAACTCTTAAAAATAATAGGATTTTTATTGCACAGTTCTGTTTTCTCATTGCGTCCGTCTCGTCGCAACCAGCTTAGCTGCCTCGGAGAGAACAAAGCAGAGAAAGGCACTGCTGCTGTACCGTCGACCAATAACAGCTGAATTGATGGATGCCCCCACCAAGGGTAATACACTAAATTAATAATTTTGTGTGTTACTTCTACGTGAAGTTAAACAATTTACAATGATATGGAAATGCTAATATCATCTCCCAAACTTAGACGTACATGTTCATCCATGTCACATCCTTCATGCCTGCCGTTTCCTAACGGAACTATCAATTCTATACTTTCGCCTCTAATTCTATCATGAACATGTACGTCTAAGTTTGGAAGATGATATTAGCATTTCCATATCATTGTAAATCGTTTAACTTCACGTAGAAGTAACACACACAAATATCATTATTTAGTAAAAAAAGACACACGTTGTGAACGACACCCGTCAAATAAATAAAGTTAAAAAAAATAAGCTAAGCTTGAATACCGCGAATCGAAGCACCGCAAAATGTTATACCTCCAAATTGTATAAACCGCGAAACAGATTATCGCCAAATGATATTTACATACCGCGAAATGGTACACCGCGAAATGTCAGACAACTATTTTAAGCTTATTTCTGGACGAAAATCAAAATTGTCAAAAATCGACATGGAACTCTTATGCGAATCGCAGCAGTATTGGCTTTGCAAAATGTATTATTTAATCAGACTAAGGCCGAAGTGGCCTGTGCGGTATATAAGAGTCTTCTCCATTCGGCTCGGTCTATGGCTACACGTCGCCAACCACGCAGTCTACGGAGGGTCCGCAAGTCATCTTCCACCTGATCGATCCACCTTGCCCGCTGCGCACCTCGCCTTCTTGTGCCCGTCGGATCGTTGTCGAGAACCATTTTCACCGGGTTACTGTCCGACATTCTGGCTACGTGCCCGACCCATCGCAGTCGTCCGATTTTCGCGGTGTGAACGATGGATGGTTCTCCCAACAGCTGATGCAATTCGTGGTTCATTCGCCTCCTCCACGTACCGTCCGCCATCTGCACCCCACCATAGATGGTACGCAGCACTTTCCTTTCGAAAACTCCAAGTGCGCGTTGGTCCTCCACGAGCATCGTCCAGGTCTCGTGTCCGTAGAGGACTACCGGTCTAATTAGCGTTTTGTAGATTGTCAGTTTGGTACGGCGGCGAACTCTATTCGATCGGAGCGTCTTGCGGAGTCAAAGTACGTACGATTTCCAGCCACTATGTGTCTCCGAATTTCTCTGCTGGTGTCATTTTCGGCAGTCACCAGTGAGCCCAAGTACACAAATTCTTCTACCACCTCGATTTCGTCACCACCGATGCAAACTCGCGGTGGGTGGCTCACATTGTCTTCTCTTGAACCTCTTCCTATCATGTACTTCGTCTTCGACGTGTTGATGACTAGTCCGATCCGCTTAGCTTCCCTCTTCAGTCTGATGTAGGCTTCCTCCATCTTCTCAAAGTTACGTGCCATAATATCTATGTCGTCGGCGAAACCAAATAGCTGGACGGACTTATTGAAAATTGTACCACTCGTGTTAATCCCTGCTCTTCGTATTACCCCTTCCAAAGCGATGTTGAATAGCAAACACGAAAGACCATCACCTTGCCGTAACCCTCTTCGGGTTTCGAAGGGACTCGAGAATGCCCCTGAAACTCGGCTTTGCAAAATGTATTATTTTCAATAAGTCTTCTGTCTCCGCCCCTCAAATTTTTGTGGCTTATTTTATTATTTGACGGAAAATTTAAAATTTGATTGGAAAAATGAATAAAATATTGAACTTTCCCAGAAAAGAAAGAAATCTGATAAGTTTTACAATTTTATCAATTTATCCATTTATTGTTTATTTATCGCCCACTTCTTTATTTTGGGCCAACATGACAAAAGAAGGAATTCATATTTGTTCTGGCCTAATAAAGAAATAAGGTAAAAAAATAAAAAGGCTGTTTATTGCTGTTATAAAAGACGGAATACACCGAATCACCGTCTTCGGCAAGAGGTCGCACAGACTGTACACTTAACATCTAGCATGAGACAACGGACATGATATTCCCGGGTAGAAGAGATTAGTTCATTAACAGTAAAACGTGTTATTGATAACAAAACATGATATGAACTTGTTTGAAATAAGAATAAAAATAACAAGCGAAAATAATAAAAAAAACCCGGATTAATCCACCTAACGGTGATGGCGCCTTTCTCGCGCAAAAAGGTAATAAATGTAGCCTTTACGCTTACACCTCGATGATGTACAAGAAAGGCAAAACAGTTACACCGTCTAATGTTATGATAGAAAATTTACACTACTAGACGACAGATGGCGCTGCCAAAAGTTTCTCGAATTTCCTATGTTCGAAGTTTGACTTTCGGACAATTTCATAGTACTATGAAACTGAACGAAGAGCATACTTACGCCTAAATGCGTGAAACACGAGCATCTTTATAGTGCGATGAAACTCTTAATGGGAAGCCACGGATAAAATATTCATAGATGCAAGGCATTTTTCATAACACATTATTGTTCTATGTGACTATGTCTCATCACTATTTTAATATTATATATTTTTTGCAATTTGCAATTATTATGAAATTCAATAGTGATCAACAGCGTTTTAGTCTCTGTCGGATGCAACTTGTTGCAAGAAAATCGGTTAAGAGTTTCTATGTGAAAATTTGGCTAATGTTTTTTATGGCATTTTGTGCACACACACACGCACACACATACACACACACACACACGGACAGACAGACATTTGTTCAGCTCATCGAGCTGAGTCGAATGGTATATATCACTATGGATCTCCGGGACTTCTATCAAAAGTTCGAATTTGGAGTGAAATGATAGCCTTTCGGTACAACTTAGTTGTACGAGAAAGGCAAAAATTGCTCCGAAATATCATAAAAATATCAGGTTTTGCTTTTAACAAGAACTTATCAATATCTTGAGCTATTCATTTGTTCTTGTTTATAGCAAAACCTGATTTTTTTTTATATTTCGGTGCAAATTTTTGTTATTTTTACTCTTATTTCAAACAAGTTAATATCATATTTTGTTATCAATATCACGGATTCTACCCGGTCCACAACACCCAGTGGACCAGTGGAGAACTTTTCGCTTTACGAAAAGTTTTTCCCTTACTGGGGCGGGAATTGAACCCACACTCCACAGCACATGCGTCTAGACGATTGACGTCGCCACGAAGCCCACATGTTATAATAATCATCCGATATTGTATGTTTGTCTTAGTGAAACATAACTTTAAAACTATTTCTAAAAATATCACTTTGGCAGTCTAAGTCAAAATCCGGCTACGTGTCATTAAATACGATTATCGTAGACCGAATTGGTTCGCTGAGGTCGTAGTCATGGTGACGCCGAGGCAAACGGAAGAAGGCACTAGAACGGAACGTATACGCAGGAAGGTTCTCTAGTCCTAGGATAGGATGTGACAATTGAATTACGACTGCCTTGTTGTTTCCTCAGTCGATTGCTTCGACGAGGTGGTGGCCAGTTACTTACTTATGGATCCTGTACACCTCCGGTGGTGCAAAGGGCCGACTTGAAAGATCTCCATCCTGAGCGATGCCCGGCTATCGCTTTAACCTGTTGCCAGGTTAGATTTCGGTCGACTTCTTTTATTTCTTTATTGAGGCTTCGCCGCCATGAGCCTCTGGGTCTGCCTCTGCTGCGATGTCACGCTGGGTTCCAGTCTAATGCTTGCTTACAGATTTCGTTTCCGCCCTACGTAGAGTGTGGCCGACCCAGCCCCACTTCCGATCCCGAATTTCTGTTGCTATCGGCCTCTGGTGACAACGACGATGGAGCTCGTTGTTTGAGATCCAGTTGTGAGGCCACCAGGCCCGAATTATATACCGCAGGCATCTGTTAATGAACACCTGCAGCCGTTGAGTGTTCTCCACTGATACACACCATGTTTCGCTAGCGTATAACAGCACAGATTTCACGTTAGAGTTGAAAATTCGTATTTTGGTGCGTTCACTTATCTGCCTGTTTTTCCAGATATTTCTTAAACTCGCAAAGGCAGCCCTTGCTTTCTTGATCCATGCGCCTATGTTGATCTTGGTACCGCCGTCTGACGCCATTTGGCTACCAAGATATTGGAAGCTTTCACCATTCTCCACTGGTTGCCCGGCTACTGTGAAACTGGAAGGAGTCACCGTGTTTACATCCAACGATTTGGTTTTGTTGACGTTTATGACTAAACCTGCCGAGGAGGAGCGTCGTTGAGCTTACTCTGCATATCAGAGCGCCGTTGCGCGAGTAGTGCAACGTCATCCGCCAATTCGAAGTCGTTTAGGTGCTCCATGGTTATAGGCTGCCATAACAGCCCGCGGTTTGGTTCACGGTCAATCGCATCTACCAGAATCTCATCGATTACGATGAGGAACAGTAACGGTGATAGAATACATCCTTGCCTCACACCAGCTACGACCCGGATAGGGTCGAACAGGACCCCATTGTGCAGCACTCTACACGAAAAGGCCTCGTACAGTGCTTCCGAACTTTTTTTTGGCAAAATCCGCCAAATAATATATGTAAAAAAATATATTTTCTCGTTCATTTCTTCCATTATTCGTAATAAAAGTTGTTACGTACTATCAGAAAAAAGTTTTTACATAGAATTAGTTTAGTTTTACAGTGAAATGGGTGAAAAGTTGGTTAATAATGCTCCAAATCGACTTTTTTAAACAAGCATAACCCTTGAGAATCATGCATACATCATTTGCAGTCTAACATAAATTCATTTCACCCAAAAAATCAAAAAAATAACTTTTGAATTTTGTCATAAATTTGAATTTAATTATCCAGCAACACGGCCAAGCTAACAACAAGCTGCCCTTTTGAAAATGTGATACCGCCGATCGAAGTAATCGATTGTCATTTTCACCCAATCAGCAACCGGTACGATTTTGACAGGAAATCGGTACGATTTTTAATGACTAATTGGCACATCCTATCCTAGCTCTAGTCATATGGAGAGCATATAGAAAACACATTTTGATTTCGACATCAAATTGAAATCATAATTTGTTTTCAAATATGAATCATCATTATTGATTACATATTTTGATCTCATTTTGCTGTTAATTTCCAAATTATATGATCTGATATCAAACTGTGTACCTATTTTGTTATCGGAACCAATATCAAAATTAGTTTTCGATTGGCTCTCATCGATAGCAGGAATAGTTTTCGATTTGATTTTCTGCTATACGTTTTGTTATTTGACCCGTTAAAACGACCAAAAAGATATCAAATTAAGTAGTAATAATCGGCGATTTCACAACATCAAAACAAGTTATCGATTTGCTCTCAATCTTTGCTCGGGAAGGGGGCCAGGGGCCAAGTCACCGATGTGAATTTAGAATTCACGTGGTTTATGATACACTACCCGAGCAAAGCTTGAAAGCAAAACAATAATTTGTTTTGATGTTGTAAAATCGCCAAATATGATTAATTAATTTGATATCTTTTTGGTCGTTTTCACGGTGAAATTAACAAAAGGTATAGCAGAAAATTCTTACTGTGACATCAAATCGAAAACTATTCCTGCTATCGATGAAAGCAAATCGGAAACTAAATTTGATATTGGTTCCGATAACAAAATAAGTACACAGTTTGATGTCAGATCATACAATTTAGAAATCTACAACAAAATGAGATCAAAATATGTAATCAATCATGATGATTCATATTTGTTTTCAAAATGTTTATCGATTCTAAAGAAAACATATATTTTTGTTACTTCTCAAATCTGGTCTAATTGTTTCTGATTGATGAAGAAAATATTAAATTGATTAACCGTAGCAGTATGACTCATTGTCCTAATTATCATTAAATTTTATAAATACGAATTATAGAAACCCGTTGATATTGATTTAGTCTTATCTAAAAATGTTCTGATAGCTAGACCATAAATAAATATATGAATAATGCACGCGCCGCAATGGCTACACGTCCAACAGCTACGTAAACATTAGCGCGATATTATTCACTACATGTATGTATGAACAACAGTCTGCAGCCGATTGACCTTGACTCGAAATGTTGGCATTGTAGTAGTAGCGGATTGTGTTAAAATAATAATCGGAGATACGAAATGAAAGCATGAATTATCTCCGATTATTATTTTAACACAATCCGCTACTACTACAGGCATCTGTTTTGTTTACCATCAAAGTTCGTTGTAACGATTTCTATTGTCAATAAACTCATCTGCATTTTCATTTTCTGGATCAATCAAGGAATCCGAAATCAGATTGCAACACAATATCGGATAACCGTTGAAGCAAAACGAGTCAAATCAAAATGATAAGTTTGTTCAGTTGGTTAACTCGCCACATTTAGACCATTTTCCGAGCATGCAGTTGAATTATTTTGAGAATTGAATGAAGGTGCAGAGATTTATTGTAATCCATTTTAACCTCGATCGTGTGCATCTCCTGCTCTGATCGAAGGACGACGGCGATATCTACAATTGTATATGCAGCACAAAAACACTTTGTGCCAAAAATAGACATAGACAGCATTGGCAAACAGAGAACAACATAAAACGCGAGGCTTAGATTTGTCCACAGGAAAGGAAATAAAGATACGTATACTTACGCTGGGAGGAAACGATGAATAGCAAATTTCGCAATCCTCTGTTCCAGATCTTTTGATCTAAAAGTGAGAAATTGGGTCAGTATTCCTTATGTGCAAAGCAACACGACTCATGAGCAAACTTACCTTTGGCTTGTTTACTGTGCTGGGCTTCCGGAACGGATTGATTACGTGGGCATCTTTAAACAATTTTTCCTGGTCTCCGTCATAAAATCGTTCCATCAGTTTTTCCTTGTCCCATTTGAAATGATTCAACAATATTCGGGTAGTTGTGGCAGGAATCTATAAAAGAGATAATATGATATGATATATATAGTTACTTTTAATGATATTGGAATAGATTATATTTTTAGGTCGCGCGCAATACGGGAAGACATTCAGCTTACCGAGTAGGCTGTCACACGTGCCTATCTGTTCCCATTAGTTTGTATTGTATACACAGGGAGTTAAGTTAGAATTTATTAAAATACTAATTCTTCCGTAGATATAAAACCATTTTTGCCTTTCTCGTATACTGCCGTGAATCGCATATCTGTCCCATCTTTGCTGGGTTTCCTATGCATATGGGACAGATATGCGATTCACGGCAGTATACCAGGTGTTACTAAAAGTCTATATATTCACTCCAAAGACGATTTTGTGATAGAAGCTCAGAAGACACAGCTCGACGAATTGAAATGATGTCTGTCCGTGTGTGAGGGTATGTATGTGGGCAAAATAAAACTCATTCATGTTACTTACAACTTACAAACTTACAACAAGTTTCATTCAATGGGAATTCGTTTTCCATCGTGTCCTATTAAAAATAGGCCAGATCGGACTATGGTATCAAAAGTTATCACAAAAATACGAAAAAAACGATCCATAAAAACAAGTGCACTCATTCAATATTTTTTTGTATATCTACTAATGCAAGAGAAAGGCACAAACACCGCTAGATGGATCAATCAGGGTTTTTGCCTTTCGCGTATTATACTAAGTATACGTAAAGACTATAGGATCACTCCAAAACAGAACTTTTTATAGAAGGCTCGGAGACCCATGTCTGTATGTGTGTATGTATGTATGTATGTGTGTATGTGTACAAATGTGAGACACCCTTTTTGTATTTAGCCTTATCCAATTTGTTTCAGGGTGGCCACTAAAATTCGATTTTCAAATTTCCGGTTTTTCCCGCATTTCCCGATAAATTTTATCAAATTTTCCCGGTTTTTATTTACCATGCAAAAAAATTAAGATAAAAGTTTTTGGACCTTAACTAGGTGTTTTATTTTCTGACCAAACCGGAGTTCAGTTTTATATCGAAGCAACTGATAATTTGTAACGAGCTTTTGAAATAGATACATTAAGGGCCGATGTCCAGTGCACGCCGCGTCCACGCAAGGTAACCAGCATCGAAACGCATACGTGTGCACGACTACGCCGTATCTTGCGTGGACGCGGCGTGCACGCAGCTTGAAAAAAAAAACGCTTGGTGGGCATCGGCCTCAAATTACCAACAACGCGTTATGCGAAATGCTTCAATCAACAGACACACTGAATGTTCAGTGATGAGCTTGACCCCTCAGACTACATTCCTGGACGACCTGGACGACTTCTCGATGCTCTCTGTTCCACTGTCCAGAAGAGTGTTCTATTCTCTCGACCTTCGCACCATCGTAGCGAATATGAAGGAAGAAACGAGAGATTACCAATCATCGTAGTAGTCAACGGTCATCGATGGTCATCACTGGAGATATGAGGGAGACCTCCTCTCCGACGCTCTGCTAGGCGAGCGATAAAAGGGCAATTTTTTATTCCGTCAGATTGGATATTTATATAGAACTAGCTTTATGTACCCGGCCTTGCTCGGAATTGCCAGTTTGGTTTTCAGTTTTTTTCACAATCAGAAAAAGATAAAACCAATTGGTCAACAGGGTAATTGTGTTAACTTATTGATACTTCAAGATTTGATTGAAATAAGGCTTTTGGAAACATTGACTGATCTTGAAGAAGGGATCGTTGTTTTGAATAGCCTTATTCCGGGCAAACGTCAATTTCTAAAGAAGGAAAAACATCCACCGATGCTTTATTCATTCATTGGTTATATTTTTAAATAAGGGATCACACCCACCATTGCCTTATTCCGAAATGCCTAATTTTAAAGAAGCAATCACATCCACCATCCAGAAGGAAAAACATTAATCATTGCTTTTCAATGGGCAAACCATGATTCCGATGAAGGGTAACAATAATCTTTGTTTTATACCCAGCAAATGCATGCTTTCTATGAAATTTTTTTCTGATGCTGTTCATAATTCATGTCGAATGACCTTAGGCCAAATAGTGTTATGTTAATGGACTGCTTCATTCAGGGATATGTCATTTTCAGGGAAATGTCATATTCTGGGATATGTGTATCGGTAAGAATCACTTTTGGAAAATATCATTTTCGTCATTTTTGGAGGAATGTTATTACTGGGAAAATGTTATTGTCAAGGATTTGCTTTTTTTGAGGAATTCGGGAAATTTGTTTTCGGAGCATTGTACAATGTCAAAAAACCTCGAATGAACAAAATAAAAGGGATTTTAATTTAAGTCGTTTTCTAAACAAAGTCCAAAGTCCCTCCCAGCCTCTCTATAATAGTTTCCTTTGGGTAGAAAATACGTGTTTACAAATTTGGTTTAAATTGACCCATCAATAAAAAGATATACTAAACTGTTCGTTTATTAAATATCCTCTCTCTCATTCAGCTATGACACTCCTACCCAGTCTGATATAGTCTTCCTTAAACAGAGAATACGGGTTCCAAATTTGGTGGACATCGGTAAATGGGTTCTGAATTGATCGATAACTAAACAATACCCCTCTCTCACACCCTCCCCCTTTTCAACTGACCTACCCACATTCACTAAAATTGTTTCCTTAGGACAGACAATATTTGATACGGTTCAAATCAATGATTGGGTTCAAGACTTACATTGAGTTGATCGATTGCTGAACAATACTCCTCCTCCCATACCCTCCCCTTTTCAAAGAGCATCCCTAACCTAACTATCGTCGTCTCCTTAATATCAAGAATGTGTGTTCCAAACTTGGTTGAAAACGGCCAAGGGGTTCAAAAGCTACACTGAATTGATCAATAACTATGCAATACCCCTCCCTCTTGTCCAAAGAGTATGCTTAACTACTCTATAGTCGTCCCCTAAAGATAAAGAAAGTGTGTTCCAAATTTGGTTGAAATCGGCCAAGGGGTTCAGGAGGTATACTGAGTTGATCGATAACTAAGAAATATCCCTCTCCCTTTTTCCAAAAAGCATCCCCAACCCCCAATCATCGTCTCCTTAAGATAAAGAATGTGGGTTCCAAATTTGGTTGAAATCGGCCAAGGGGTTTGAAAGGTACACTGAGTCGATCAATAACTAAGCAATACCCCTCCCCCCACACTCTCCCACTTTTCCTAAAAACATACCTAACCCCCCTATCGCCGCCTCCTTAAGATAAAGAACGTGTGTTTCAAATTTGGTTGAAATCGGCCAAGGGGTTTAAAAGGTACACTGAGTTGATCAATAACTAAGCAATACCCTCTCCCCACACCCTCCCCCTTTTACCAAAATACATCTCTAACCCCCCTATCATCGTCTTCTTAAGATAAAGAATGTGTGTTCCAAATTTGGTTGAAATCGATCAAGGGATTCAAAAGGTACACTGAGTTGATCAATAACTAAGCAATACCCCTCCCCCCACACCCTCCCCATTTTTCCAAAAAGCATCCCTAACCTAACCCTCCTATCATCGTCTCTTTAAGATGAAGAATGTGTGTTCCAAAATAGGTTGAAATCGGCCAATGGGTTCCAAAGGGACACTGAGTTGATCGATAACTAAGCAATACCCCTCCCCCCATACCCTCCCCCTTTTCCAAAGAGCATCCTCAACCCCCTATCGTTGTCTCCTTAAGATAAAGAATGTGTGTTCCAAATTTGGTTGAAATCGGTCAATGGGTTCAGAAGTTATGCTGGAACATACATACAAACATACAAACATTGAGTTTTATATATATAGATGGAAATAAATGATATCCAACGCGAATTATAAGATCAGTCCATTAGCATTAGGCATTGCATTAGCATTGAGCATTTCGCACAAATTCGTAGGTGGTACAAGCCAAGACTATTGTATGAGAGTAGCGTCACTTTCATCCGTTACCACAGATATTGATTTGGGACTAATCAATATCTCTTAGATGGAAGCAATGCACTCTCCAATAGTCGAGATCTGTCCTGGCCACGTCCTTGCGAATGCTGAGGAAGGGGAAGGTTGATTTGTTGGACTCCTACTTAAGAAAGATGCAGAGAACTCTACGACCTCTCATAGGTGTCACGGGAGGTTTTGGAATTGTGTGGAAGGTTATAACAGTAGGAATCGTTTTGGTAGAACGTGAAACACGGAAAGAACTAAGATAGAAATACAAAGTATGAAAGGGACGAGCCTGGAATTGAACCCACGACCTCCTGCTTACGAGGCAGAAGCGGTAGCCACTAGACCACCGAGCTCGTCGCGAATTATAAGACCAGTTAGTACATAAAATGCCAATATTTCCCAAAGTGCTATTTTCTCAAATTTCGGAATGCCAGTCTGATCTAGGAAATCCCCGAGTGAAGAATTATGTCGATTTTTTAGGGAAAAATTCAAGACAAAATTTTCAAAACGGCTTATCTCCCTTTGTAAACAAAGATTCAAACGACGATTTGACGAATCTGATAGCTCTCCCACGCAAACTATCACCATCAATAGGTAGCTGAAGGTTTCCGCTACCCGTTGATGATGTTGCTTTGCGTGGGAGAGCTATCAGATTCGTCAAATCGTCGTTTGAATCTTTGTTTACAAAAGCAAATAAGTCGTATTGAAAATTTTGTCTTGAATTATTCGTGTTAGTCACGTGATATACACATTTAGATTAGATACCTCGAAGTTTAAAAAAACGCTGAGTGGAGCTGTGGTGCGCAAGGCCAAGTATCAGATATCCCTTGTCTCTTTCCGGATAATCTATATCTTCGCATTTTGTGCTCTTCTTGTTTTATTCCATTTTGAAATATGTTTCTTGCCAAAACAGTTGCTACGTTCAATTTGGGTTGACAAGCCAGGTTTATTTCTACCCATTTAGCGCGCACAATAAGGAACAGAAAGTAAACTTTGTGCCATATTCTGCGCAACATAAATTGCTTTCTATAATGCAACGTACACACCTATAATGCAACATCGACATAGGCGCACGGATCAAGAAAGCAAGGGCTGCCTTTGCGAGTTTAAGAAATATCTGGAAAAACAGGCAGATAAGTGAACGCACCAAAATACGAATTTTCAACTCTAACGTGAAATCTTTGCTGTTATACGCTAGCGAAACATGGTGTGTATCAGTAGAGAACACTCAACGGCTGCAGGTGTTCATTAACAGATGCCTGCGGTATATAATTCGGGCCTGGTGGCCTCACAACTGGATCTCAAACAGCGAGCTCCATCGTCGTTGTCACCAGAGGCCGATAGCAACAGAAATTCGGGATCGGAAGTGGGGCTGGGTCGGCCACACTCTACGTAGGGGCGGAAAAGAAATCTGTAAACAAGCATTGGACTGGAATCCAGCGGGACATTGCAGCAGAGGCAGACCCAGAGGCTCATGGCGGCGAAGCCTCAATAAAGAAATAAAAGAAGTCGATCGAAATCTAACCTGGCAACAGGCTAAAGCGATAGCCGGGCAACGCTCAGGATGGAGATCTTTCAAGTCGGCCCTTTGCACCACCGGAGGTGTACAGGATCCATAAGTAAAGTAAGTAATTAATTAATATGAAAAAGAAATCTCGCTCTGGTACTTCCCAGAGGGGTATTTCTCAAGCATTTTATTTAGTTCACTTTAACAAAAGTGAACTAAATAATATGAAAAGTTTGGAAAAAGCCTACATTATGTCCCATGTCCCATGTCCGCAGGCCTGGTTAAACATATTACAAACGCTCAAAATCCGCAATCATTTGCCGAACAAATTTTGCTCGTACCACCGGGTAGCGAACAGTTCGTCAAATTCTAATTTTTCAAACATGCATTGCTGGCATCATTTCATTTCTGAAAATTTACCGACGATGAATGATTTTCATAACCATTCTTCAACGGAAAATATGGTTCGTTCTGACGACTTAGATAGCATGTCTGCTTCCGACTTTGATTTTCTAAATGAACAATTGCATCACATGATTGATGCAATGTTCAAAGCAATTCTCATTTTTTAGGAATTCTTCCGGAAATTGATCTTTTCCTCAAATATTTTTATTCGCTCAATCGATTCTATATTTTATTTTATTTTTTTTACGCCTTCAAGTATTTTCAAAATTTAAAACAAAAAATCGAAAAATTGCTGTTTTTCAAGATTTGCCCGATTTTAAACGAACACCGGCAGAATTTTCCAGGCTTCCTGCTCGGAAAATGACGCCTCCAGAGAGCAATTATTGGATACCCTTGTGGCCCGAGGTAAACAACCCTTCAGGGAAGTTCGCGGTGTTTTGGGAGATCGTGATGTTGTCTATATGCAGGCCATTTATAGTTTTCTTTGTGCTTCTGACATCAAAATCTAACATTTTGTTTTTTTTTTCTTTCTTTTAAGTTTTTTTTTTGTCTGTCTCTGCCTTTTTGTTCCGTAGAGCTCCATAGCTCTTGCCATCCGGAAGATGCTCCCAGTCGAACCATTCCTCGAGCACGACGACACGCCACATCGTCACTGACGCCAAATGCCCGGATGAGAAGCTGAAATTTCCTGATCCCAAATCCTAAGCCCCGTCCATCCTTAAACATTGTAAACTAACCTCGAGTCACCACGAGTACGCTGGCTTCTACCCCCTCTTATTAACCGTATAATAAAATGATATTGATTGTATATATTACAAAGAACAATGGCTCCGTAAAGTGTTATACACGCCTGAGCCTACCAAATAAACGAAATTGGAAAAAAAAAATTTCCAGGCCGGTCCACACGTGCAGCACTTTTTCGGTTTTTGTTTTCGATTTTTAAATAGTTAGCCATTTTTGATGGGAAAGGTTAATTCCCTCAGAAATTCTGTCAAATACGCCTTCAAGAGTTCCTTCTGAAATGCTTTCAGGAATTCCTTCCAAAGCTCCTTTAGAAATTTCTTCGGAAATCCTTTTAGGAAGTGTTTTGGAAATTTCTTGAGAAATTCCATCGGCAATTCTACTAGGATTGCGTTCACAATATTTTCTAATATTTACTTCTGGAATTCCTTTACAAATTATTTTAGGAATCTCTTCGAAAATTATTTCAGATGAAATTGTTAAAGGAAATTGTTAATGAATTTTCAAGAGGTTTTTAAAGTAATTTTGTAATGAATTTTTTTTTTTTTTTTTTTGTGGTGGTTACAATGGCAGCTGTCCCTTGCTATTAATCTACACTGTACCCCGCCCATATTGGGTTCTATGAGCCTCCCGTTTTTCATCATCACACAGACGTTCCTAAGCGATGTTGCTCATGTGGTCACTGTTATGGGCCGTGTTGATGAAAACAAGGATTTGTATAACAGCCCACCCCCATCATTATAAGCACTTGGAATTGTCAAACTACCATCACTAACATCAACATCACTCTTTTCTTCTTCTTTACCTTTACACAACTATATAAGTTTTTCTGCCACTACGAATCATTTCACTCAGTATAAGCAATGAAATCACGCATCATATTTACCTACTATCATTACGTTAATTTTAACATAGTCATCATGATCATTTAAAATTATTGCGGTCACTATCACGGTATCGTTCTTTCTTCACATTCACAACTCCATAATTCCGTTCAACCTTTCCAAATTCACGTCACTATTTATACTATGTTTACACCAGGGCCTTGTAACATGTTATTCGGCTATCTTGATGAACTTTCTTTTGTCGATAATTTGAATAACATGTTATTCAGGCCGTAGTGCAAATATAGTATTAATAAGTATATACCGTGATGTGCCCTAATTTCGCGTGCGCCCTAACTTCGCGCATTATAAAATCATTTATTTTTTTCAATTTTTAGGTACCAGTCAAAATTGAAAAATCTGGAGGATTACAAAATATCATTGTTGTTGAATGTTTTTCCCGAAAAAATTTGGTAAACAAACTTGGTTTAGTACACCAAATAAAATTATTTCAATTTGATCCTCCCATCGACCGCCATATTTGCTTGTGCTTAGCACAGCGACGAAGAACATGACCCAAGTAAACAAATGATTTTACTGTACAAAACTGGCTACTTTTTGGAAATATTTGAATACATTATGCTCTGTTGGATATGTTTATACGTTATTACTATTGAAAAGTGTAAAATTTTATGTATTTTGTGTTTATTTAGAATTTCGCTTTGTGAGCGAAATTAGGTATATGAGAGTAATTATGGTGCCTAATTTCGTTTATTGTTGTTGCGTAGTTTCATTTGCAACATTCTAATGAAACAAAAGCAATATAATACACAGGACAGTTTTACACTGAATAGAACCCGAAAAGTTCATTCCCATACGCTTTTTATCTAATTTTCAGGCGGATAACCACCGACATCGACTAATGTTGACTTGAAAAATCTTATAGATCAGTGCCTGCAATAGCTACCAAATCCGATGTGTAAAATGATGCTAAAATGTGCGATGTGTAAAATGATGCTAAACTTAAGATAAAACTACAGCAGCTTTTTCGATAATGTATATAATATTGAAGATGTCTTGAATAAAACACATATTTGAAGATGTCCTATGTAAGAGATAGCGGAATTTAAGACTTTCTTTCATGACTTCTCGAAAATTTAAACTTTTTTTATACACCAGCTAAACATTGCTCATACAATGCCTTTTTTCTTAAAATATGGTTTATATTTCAGAAGCAAACGATATTTTAGGAATTATGACTTGTGTCAACTGAAATGCATAAAGTAAAATCTAAGCAAAGCTCCAGGGTCGAAATATAGGCACATACCATTTCGACTAAAGAATGGGTCACTGGCGGCTGTCTGATACCGTTATCTGCATATTTTGAACAATAGATGCATGCCTCTATTGGTTAATTGATTATATTTCATCAAACCAATAACGATATTCAATTCCAAACATGAGCGACGTTAGGAACACTTTTGCGCGAAATTAGGAACTATCCTATTTTCTTGCGCGAAATAAGGAGCATACAACGGTCTCGGATTCATACTCCATTTTTTTTAAATAGCAGCAAAATTTGCAAGTAACATTTTTTTGAGAACCTAGAATCCTTCTACTACGTGATGCAGTAGCAAATGTTTCCAAATGGCCACTACATGTTTTTTAATGAACGTTTTAACTTTGTCAGATCTTAAGTGCGCGAAATTAGGGTACTTCACGGTAAGTCACTGCTCATGATTTTGTTGAACATATATTGCAGTCGTGTGTTTAATGATGAGTCGATTCACTTGATTAGACCCATGACTGCCAACACCATCTAACACCGCTACATCAATTGTTACATCAACTATATTTTGCACTTCTCAGTAACCATCCTAACCAACACTTTAGTATAATTTTCCACCTATATCCTAAATCAATTTTTAGGTTATTGTTTTGATATAATATACACACACACTCACAGAAACATATATACATTTTTTCACAAATGTGCGTGTATGTAAACAAAGTATGGTTATCATTTACAAAGTAAACAATTATGATATATACATTTGGGCAATGTTATAAAAATATGATAAAGTTATTTGCACTTACCATGTATGTATTCTTTTTATTTACTTACCACTTATTAGCTTTAATAAGTGTTTACCGTTCCAGATTCTTCCGATTCCTGACGATATTAGTAGGATCATGCTGCATTTGGTGTTGGTTCGGAATCTTGTTAATTTCGAAGCTCCATCATAATTTATTATAGTTGAGATCGTGTTAGATAGTGAGGAAAATAATGAAAAGAATGGATATTAGTAAATGTCATTTTATTATTTATGAGATTCTTTTAAATGGGATTCTCAGTTTAGTGTATATTTAATATCTGTCGGATTTAAGTAAGTAGCTTGTTTTTTTATTTCTAATTTCAGTTAGAGATTTATATAATAAGTGATTAATTTGGTTACAGCATAGCTGGGCCTTTCGACGATAATATCGATTTATAGAATAATTTTTCCTCAATGTGGTCCACGTTGTATTGTAACTGATCTAGCAGGAAATAAGGCGCACTCCATTTTATAACTTATTTTTAAATAAACGTTGACTACGATAAAATTATGAGAAGTCTCTTCTAAAGTAACTCTCTAGTGCAGGATGCTAGACTTGGATAAGCTAAATAGTATCTTCAAAACTATGTTGCATAGGACATTAAACTACGTAGCCAATGTTGAATACATTCAAATGAATTATAGATTATTGTGAAAGGAGGTGTCTGTATCGATTACCTATTTTGACATTATTCAGTTACAACACAATAGGAGGCTAAGCACAATTGACTGACTATTAAAAGGCTCTTTATTCAATAAATTCAGTCGAATCGTACCACACCTGCCTTAGCTTCTATCCGCGACATGTAGCACGCACCCTGTCGGTCATTGAGGAAACCGAATAGTAGTATACGAACTTACAATTCAATTCCCAAAATCTATACCACTTTCTTCATGTGTATTCAAATAGATTCCAACCCCCAGTTCGTAGACTCCTACCAGCACAGATTACAATTCCCCTAAAATATATCAATATTTGAGGAGAATTATAATCTAAAGCCCAGGGTTATAATCTAAAGCCCAGGGAATTTTGTAATGAATTTCCAGTGAAATTTTAGAAGGATTTTTTAAAAGATCATCCAAAGGAATTTACCACTGAAAAAGAAGGAATATCAGATGAAATTCATTAAGGAAAATCCGAAAGAATTCCGTCAGGTAATTCTAAAGGAGTACCTAGTTGAGACAATTCAAATTAATTTCTGAAGGAACTTTTGAACGATTTAGGAATCGTTGGAAAAGTTTCCTAAATTATTTTTAGATGAATTTCCTGGAGGAATTCTGGGAGGTTTTCAAAAAGAATTCCTAAAAACATTTCTGGGAGTGCGTGATTTCTCTTGTTTCGGACAGCAGAACAATCGCGCGATCGGCCGAAATACAGGCATACCTCTATTATATGGACTTTTTCGATGCAAAAAAGTCCATATAATCGAATTTTCCATATAATCGAAGCAAAAAAATCTCAAAATGGTTTTTAAACTATGAAAATAGTTTTAATACAATAAAAGAAAATATCAATTTATTGCCTTAAAGTGTAATCCGCACGTTTGGGCCCATTTTATGATGATTCAGAAAATTTTGATTTTTTATGAGATCGTAACCGTTTTTCAGTCGCTAGTTCTAAGATTATGTTAGCAATGAAGACTTTTTTAACCAGTTCATTGATTTGGTAGGCTCAGTCGTGTGTGACAATTTGCGGAGCCTGATGTTATGATTTAGGCCATATACGCCTATAAACAATCACACTTGTCTGACACTTTTAAACCGATCCGCTTGCAACAAGTTGCGGTTGATGGGGATTCTTACAATTATTTTAAATGCATGTAAATATGGATCCTCAGTCCCCTATCAGTGACATTTTTTACCAGTGTCAATTGCATTCACACCTTCAAAGTGGATATCAAGGTTTATATTTTTGACTATGTACCTGGGTGCCTTTGATATTGGCAGTCAATTTCTAATTGAACAACGGAATGAAGAGCTGGACACCGTAACCAGTGGCCTGTAGCATAATCGAAATTTTACTAATAATATTAGTAGAGTAGCTTGTAACTTGTAGTTTTCTGTTGCATAATAATTCTACAAGTATTAATTTACAAGTCTAATATTACAAGTAAAGCGCACTAATAATATTAGCAGAATTTACAAGTAACTGTTGCATAAAGAAAATACAAGTACAAATTATTAGCGTTGGCTTGTAGTTTCTTTTACAAGTATGAATGGTCCTGTAATTTAATTTACAAGTAGCTTTTATTTTAATATTTCAGCTGTGCAAAGTAAATATACATCGTTTTATTGTTTTTAGCTACTTAACAAAGAAAGAAACTTTTATTCAAAGCGGTTTACATTACCATACGGTGAAATACTATGCACTAAGAATAAATTTCTCATTCCAATACAAAACTGAGAATTATGATTTTTTTTTGGATAACTCTGATGGAGGAACCACAAATGCTGACATCAAGTATTCAAATGGTGCGGCATCAACTTCTCAAAAGTGGGTTGTTTTCGCTTAAAACCGTACTTTGGCCCAATAACACCAATTTGTGTAAAAGGACTCTTCTAACACGTAATTTACCAATCCACGTAAAAACATATTACCCAAAGCAGAGTTTAATAACTTTAGTTTACCTTAAGTTGACTTTATTTAACTCGAATGTGGGTTGTTGTATTTAACAATCTTGGGATTTGCCATGCATGTCCAATCATGGAAGGAAAAACTACTTAAATTTTAAATAAAATTGGAAGCGAATTTATCATCAGTAAGTATTTTGAACTTGAATTTTGAGATGATTTATCTGTTAAGAAATCGCCTGAATTCCATAATAATTTCAATTATTGGACTAAAGTCCATCAAAACACGTAAATTGAGATCCGCTTCAGGAACACGCGTCTAACTAGTCTAGCGAAATTAGATTTTTCATGGAAGATACGTTCGAGTAAAGTACAAATCGCCCAAATTAAAACCCATGTCAATCCCAAAATCCCCCTATAAAAACCACGTAGTGTGCAGTGTGCAATACTTTTTCTTTGTAAAAAATGCCAATACCACGAAACCGGATTTAACCACGGAATCAATAAATTAAAGAGAGAACTATAATAAATTCGTGTTCCATGTATACCTATCCCAGTATTCTATGCACAAACTTGCAAAAAAACTTAAACAAATCATTTATCGCCGCATTGACAGTGAACTGTCGGATGAATTTTGACAGGTAAATGAACCTGACAGACTTGTAATTTCAACCTCACTAATAATACAAGTACTAATATTATTAGTTGGCGAATCACTTTTATGCAACACAAATTACAAGTACTTGTAATTTTTCGACTAGTAACTTGTAACTTGTAGCTAATATTATTAGTCTGATTATGCTACAGGGCCCTGGACACCGTAACCAGTGGCCTGTAGCATAATCGAAATTTTACTAATAATATTAGTAGAGTAGCTTGTAACTTGTAGTTTTCTGTTGCATAATAATTCTACAAGTATTAATTTACAAGTCTAATATTACAAGTGAAGCGCACTAATAATATTAGCAGAATTTACAAGTAACTGTTGCATAAAGAAAATACAAGTACAAATTATTAGCGTTGGCTTGTAGTTTCTTTCACAAGTATGAATGGTCCTGTAATTTAATTTACAAGTAGCTTTTATTTTAATATTTCAGCTGTGCAAAGTAAATATACATCGTTTTATTGTTTTTAGCTACTTAACAAAGAAAGAAACTTTTATTCAAAGCGGTTTACATTACCATACGGTGAAATACTATGCACTAAGAATAAATTTCTCATTCCAATACAAAACTGAGAATTATGATTTTTTTTTGGTTAACTCTGATGGAGGAACCACAAATGCTGACATCATGTCCATGTCCAATCTTCTTCTTCTTCTTCTTCTTATTGGCATTACATCCCCACTCTGGGACAGAGTCGCAGCTTAGTATTCATTAAGCACTTCCACAGTAATTAACTGCGAGGTTTCTAAGCCAAGTTACCATTTTTGCATTCGTATATCATGAGGCTAACACGATGATACTTTTATGCCCAGGGAAGTCGAGACAATTTCCAATCCGAAAATTGCCTAGACCGGCACCGGGAATCGAACCCAGCCACCCTCAGCATGGTCTTGCTTTGTAGCCGCGCGTCTTACCGCACGGCTAAGGAGGGCCCCCATGCATGTCCAATCATGGAAGGAAAAACTACTTAAATTTTAAATAAAATTGGAAGCGAATTTATCATCAGTAAGTATTTTGAACTTAAATTTTGAGATGATTTATCTGTTAAGAAATCGCCTGAATTTCATAATAATTTCAATTATTGGACTAAAGTCCAGCAAAACACGTAAATTGAGATCCGCTTCAGGAACACGCGTCTAACTAGTCTAGCGAAATTAGATTTTTCATGGAAGATACGTCGAGTAAAATACAAATCGCCCAAATTAAAACCCATGTCAATCCCAAAATCCCCACAAAAAAACCACGTAAATATCACTCCAGTGTGCAATACTTTTTCTTTGTAAAAAATGCCAATACCACGAAACCGGATTTAACCACGGAATCAATAAATTAAAGAGAGAACTATAATAAATTCGTGTTCCGTGTATACCTACCCCAGTATTCTATGCACAAACTAGCAAAAAATATAAACAAATCATTTATCGCCGCATTGACAGTGAACTGTCGGATGAATTTTGACAGGTAAATGAACCTGACAGACTTGTAATTTCAACCTCACTAATAATACAAGTACTAATATTATTAGTTGGCGAATCACTTTTATGCAACACAAATTACAAGTACTTGTAATTTTTCGACTTGTAACTTGTAACTTGTAGCTAATATTATTAGTCTGATTATGCTACAGGGCCCAGAAGTCACGGTTATAATGATAGGAAAATCTAGCTGAGCATATTCTTGATTATATTGTTGCAATTGAATTCTTCCTATCAATGTAAATTCATCATTAAATTCAAATAATTCTTGCTGCCTGCACCATTGGTAATTTTCTTTAAACAGCAATTCATTTAAGAACTGCTAACTTCGTTCCCGATATTCAATTTCTCAGCCTGCCTTTAAGCATCAGTATAATCCGCAAGCTTTGTGATGAACGAACATAAATACCGGGATATTGGATAACTTTTTTTGAAAGTCTTCTTGTAGATTTTCGCGGCACTGACAGTGGGGGAAAATAGTAATCTCTCACCAGGCCTTTTTTCTTTCCCGCAAAATAATTTCTCGGCGAAAATATGCATGTGAGTTAGCATCTTCTGCTCGTGAATATAAGTGAGCATTACGATCGCTGGTAGCCGTCATTAAAAAAAATCTTTCAGTTTCCTGGACATACTGCTAAAAAAATCAGTCTAAGTGGTTCAGATTTACTGGATGGTAATGCTTCATCCGTTTTTCTACACTCAATTCCACGCACCAAAAGCAGAAAAAGGTTGGAAGTAAAGGTTTAACAGCTAAATACAGCAATCTCATCTCATCACTTGCTTCCCATACTGTCAGACTGACAAGCCGGTTCACGTTTTCTTTTATCAGAGATCACCTAAAATACGTGTTATCTTTCCCCACAGATTTGTAAGGACGTGGCCGTGGCTTTTGTTGATGAATGAAATACACAATTACAATGAAAGTTGCAATGTAAAAATGGTGAATCAATATTAGCAGCGGACCATATGATTTAGTATGCGCTTTCATATATAGCTTCGAAAACATGCCATACTGGCCCTAATTTGCCCCAGTGTACCTTAAAAAATATAGAATCAATGTAAAATATGACGTGGAATATTCAACAGCTTTTCAAACTCCCAAAACACGAAACAAATTTAGTTGAAAAAAAATGTCCATATAATCGAGGTAAAAAGTCCATATAATCGAAGTCCATATAATCGAGGGTCCATATAATCGAGGTATATCTGTATTGTGTTCTGCATTGCGCGATTGTTTTTGTTTTAAATCAAACTACACGCTATACACGGCAGAACGTTAACCAAAACGAACACTGCCACACTCCCTACCCCTTATACCCAACATCCCAGTGATTTCTCGTGGAAGTGCAGATGACTCGTCGGCTTCTATCGAAGCGAGTATCACGTCAACAATTTCCTACCCATTCCTGCATTCGGACACGGCCGGCGCTGGTATTGCTCAGAGGCGACTCGTCCATACGTTCTACCTGTTCATGGAACAGGTAACCATTTTTAAGTCAGAAGTAGGAAATTAATGTCCTGGCAATTAATTATTAGGGCAAATAATTTACTCAGTAAATTTTTTAAACAAAGTTTCACGTAATATTTCCAATGATTTTAACATCTAAACATCTAAAGAAACAAAATATTTCGTAGGCAGATAAAGTTAACGCCACATGCTTGGCGTATACAGTCAAATTGCAGCTAAATGTGTGTTTCCCCGACACACTACACCCCATCGCATAGAAAGTCGTACGATCCATAATGAAGAACCAACAGCAGCGCTGCCAGAGGTCAAATTTAAAGTTTTGCGCCATGACAAATGATTCGAAATAATTTCCTCCTTGATATGCTCACTCGTTCTCCGCGCGCAGAGAACCAGCGTGAGCGTTGCCAGCCTTCTCCGTTTCCTCACATCATCCTGCTTCGCATGCGAAGCAAGCACGTTTAGATGCAAGTTCTGCTTTGCGCGCAGCAGGAGTCAAACCTGTTCGACGCGCTGCGAGAACAATCAACGACGCGACGCACCTTCGGTTAGACTCGATCGTAGTGTCGAGCTGTGCTTTGCCGAAAGGCGCACCGCGCACGCTTTCGTTCATACTTCGATGATTGGAAGCAATTTGTTTTTCTTTTTTCTCCTGATGAATATGCAATGCATCAAGAACAATATTAAATTAATATTTGTGTTTTCAAAAGAGACATTAAATAATGCTTTTTCACGAATACTCAAAATCAATCAACATAGAGAAAAAGGTATAGTTTTCACTAAATTTGAAGAATAAAATAACGTCACAATCTGGGGTCGCATCAAACAATAATTGTATAATTATATACTATAATTATTATACTAATAATGGCAACAAAACATGTGAGAGTTTAAATATTAGCGGCGATGGGACCCGTGTACCCCGAATGGTGGAATGAGCCGATTTGAAAGATCTCTATTCTGAGCAATATCCAGTTATTATTGCCAAGTTAGATTTAAGACGATTTGCGAGAGTTTAAAATTTTAAGTGCATCTAAATTTAAAACATTTTTGTAACGAAAGAGATTAATAAGCTATTTATTGTTTTGTTAATCCTTTCTATTTAAATTGTTTTTTTTTCTAATATTTGATTAAGTTGTACAAGAAAAGGTTGTAATATTAGATTAAATGCACAACTTTCATTCGAAACCACTCAGCTTGATGAATCTTTTTGCCTTTCTCGTACAACTAAGTTGTACCGAAAGGCTATCATTTCACTACGAAAACGAACTTTTTATAGAAGCCTCTGAGACCCATAGTATTATATACCAATCGACTCAGCTCGACGAGCTGAGCACATGTCTGTCTGTCCGTGTGTATGTGTGTGTGTATGTGTGTGCGTATGTGTGTGCACAAAAGCTATGAAAAACATTAGCCAACTTTTCGTATAGTAATCCTTAACCGATTTTCTCGCAACAAGTTTTATTCAATAGGGGACAAAGCCTTGTTGATCACTATTGAATTTTATAACGATCGGTCATTGCGTTTAAAAGTTATGAAGAAAATGGTACATCGGGCCATATAAACCCCATATAAGGTTGGTGTCTTAACTAAATGCGAGAAAGGCACCACCAACGCTAGGTGGATTAATGTGGGTTTTGCCTTTTTTTTTATTAGCATGGTAGAACAGGTGTAACAAAAGTCCACGAGACGCCCCTGGTATTGCTTATTTTTGGGTCACCAGTTCTTACACATTGAAGATGATGTTAGTCCCAAACTTCATCTATTGGTTCTCTATGTAATTACAGCTGGCCTGTCAATAACGGAGTAGCAACCGTTCGAAGGAGTGGCTGAATGGCAAATTTTGCAAGAACTTCTTCGAAAATTTATCCAAAAAGTTATTGAATTGAAAAGTCAGATTTAAAATGAACAGATATTTAATGAAAATATTCAATTTGATGGGTCACATGCCCCTCGTTCACCAGGGAGGTTTCATGCTTTTTAAAGAAAGATTTTTAAAATTAAACTTCAAGGGACTTTTCCCTCTCTCATAATTTAAAGTCGAGTAAATAAATAAATAGGATTTCTTGTTTAAATTTAGAATCATTACTTTTTTCTATCTCCCTCAAACGGCGATGGGATTCACGAACGTCTCCTAGTCTTATAAAGCACTGAAAATGCAATTGAGGCAAGCCAACGCGATAGCGGGCCATCGTTCACGATAAGATTGGTCTCCTATAACTATAAAAAGTATTGCGCACAAAGGTCTATGGTACCAATATATCGTTGATACATCTGCTGAAGGATATTGTTTGCGATCGATCATGAATGACCCGAACAAATAACACTGGGAAGAGTTATTAAACAGCTTTAGTTAGATTACCACACCAGACAGAATAAAACCGTCGTCTTCGTCGTCACATGAAGAGCAAACATCACAATATTCAAATGACGTCACATAGGTATCTAAATACTCCGCAGTAAATATTGAATGCTGCAGGCTTTGTTTACTGTTCCACAATTCGTAAACTGAGATCAAAAACACATCGACATCGCCACGGTGCATGTGAGGGGGGTGTTGCCCATATTATTGTTTCATGAAGGTGAACATTGTTGAATTGTGCTTTCCCGAGTTCAATATCGAATTTGAACGCAAATTCGCGGAAAGGCTTACTTACGGGAATGACCCAGCGAAAGTGTCAACACACACCCATTGTTGTTTAGACAAGCCTTCGCACACTGCGAAATCATCCCATTATTGAGCAATATTTAAAGTATAGAAAATTCATGAATCACCTCGACTACGGTGTTGACGTCCTTGATGCAATCGACCATATGCTGGACGATTTCCTCCGTCGTCAGCACCTCGAACGGGTAGTCTTCCTCCTGCTGTCCCCGGTCCCGCGGGTTGTTGATATCCACGTCCATCGCAAAATCATCATCTCCGCTGGACACATTTCCGGAGTCGTGCCCATCGAAGCTCTCGTCGTCGGAATCCATCTTTAATTCACTCTTTTGTTGCCTTGGCCTTTGTGACACTCGCTCTCTGGTTTGTTTTGGGTTATTCCCCTAAGGATCCGTTTCACTTCCCACTGCTCAAGGGCAGGTATCAAGACGAAAATTCACCGTCGCAAGAAACTTATTTCACTATCCTTGTCATCCACGATCAGATTCACAATCGTTATAACTTGGAGCTAAACATTAGCAACACAGAAAAAACAACGTCAAAGACGAATCTCCGTCGTGCAGGAAAATTTGGCCTTCTTTTTCTTTCCCCTCCCGCAGTATTTCACTGACAGTTTTTCGCACTTCTTTTAAAACGGATTTTTCGCACTTTATCGCACTAGAATTTTGCCACTGACGGTTGTCAGGGATTTCGGGATATCTAAATAGTTACCTGCAAAACCATTTAGCCTGCAGAAAACGTTTCCAAAATAAAAATTAAATATTTTATAAGACGAGGAAACCTCTTCTCTCACAGTCTATTTTTTCCTAAAAAAATATTGCTTGCTATCAACCTCCACACAACTACTGATTGATTCTGTTGTAACAGTTTTCTATAACATGGTGGTGTGCGTATTTACAGCTCATTTGTGTGTGTGTTGGAAAACATCGAAAACTGACGGAAACGTCAACCAACTGACATTAACGCAGGGATGTGACTTTTTTACAAACGGAAAAAAAGTTTCACGCTTTTTTTATTCTATACACGGTTAGAAAAAAGGATCTAATTTTAGGTACTTTTTTCTCTTGCATCTCCCTCCCTCGTCCCTTTGTTGTCTTAAAATGAAGAGCAAAACTATATTCAACAAGGGCATTAAAGTGTGGGAACCCAACGTTGAGTATTCTCATGTTTACAAAAGTTGAGTAAAATTTACTTAACGTTTGGTTAGTTGCTATTTAAAATTAAGTATATTTTACTTGATATTAAGTGAATTTTACTTAATAACAAAAAAAATACTTAAATTTGGGTTCCCACACTGAGTTACCGATTTGAGTGAAAAGTACCTAATATTAGGTACTTTTTTCTAACCGTGTACTTATTTTTGGGTAAATAGACATCCACACGGTTAGAAAAAAGTATCTAATTTTAGGTAATTTTTTCTCTTGCATCTCCCTCTTCCCTTTGTTGTCATAAAATAAAGAGCAAAACTCCTCAACAAGGGCAGTAAAGTGTGAGAACCTAAAGTTCAGAGTCTATTATATATAGAGTTGCGCAAAGAGTGAAGCCAAATCTACCTATTGAACTGTCAAACCGTCTACCTATCGAGCAAAGTAAACAAATACTTGTTGGTGAGGCGGAAGTATTGTTATCGCCTAATGATTATTATGAACGCATGAATTGAAATGTATTAGATTTCATCTAGAAACAGCTTCAAAAAACGTCAATACATTCCCCAATAAAGTAGCAACAAGAAACTCACGTGTTTACACTCTGTGGGTGACTAGGTTATCGAATTAAAAAGCTTTAGAAGTGAACGCTCCCGCACACAAAAAAATAACGTTAATCGAATTAAAAAAACCGTTGGTTAAAACAAAAAGTTGCGTTGGTTCTTTTTCGTAGAGAGTCGCGCATTATCAAAATAAAAGTTTATTAACTTTCGATTCATAAACGGGCTGCCATATCTGAAATTAAAAGTTTGAACTTTTAAAAATAAATTGTAGAACTGTCAAACCGAAACTACGAAAAATGAAAGTACGCATACTTTTAAATTGAAAAATAGTAAGTTTCATTTACAAGTTTTTAATATTGTCAAACCATGATAGAAAGAAATTGAAAACTTTATGGATTCTTTAAATTGTTTGCCTTTATTTTACATTATATAATATTTTCACTTAAATAATAATGAATGTTCAGGAGTTTAGTTCTAGTTTTCCATTACTTACTCCGCAGATATGTTGATGAAATATACTGCAGGTAAGGCGGCCGGTGCAGAATAGTTTGGCGTTCGATTTCGCCATCCCAATCACAGAATGGAGCAAGATTTTCTGTCCGAGACGAAAAAGAAATTAGTCACTGCTACTCTAGAGGTGTGCGCCGCCGCGCCACGCCGCCGCCGCCGGCAGTTTTTGGCACGCCGCCGCCGCCGACATTTTGCATCGGCGCGCCGCCGTTTAAAATTTGCCACGCCGCTGATCTATAATTTTCCACGCCGATTGAAATTTTCAGTGGAAACTCCTAAGATTCATTGGATTTTCCGTATAATTTGCTGATGGATCTCTACAACATTACGTTGAAACATCAGAGAATTTTTCGTGAGGATACCAATTATTTCCATGAAAATTCCATACGATACCTTGTTAAAATTTCGAAGAGCTCTCCGTAAAAACTAAGGATGTGAAAATTGCGAAAAATGAAAAAATGAAAATCTAATTTAATTTGAATTTTTGAATAGAAAAGAGTTGTTCGGCAGAAAGTCACAAGACTGAAAGTTGTTAGGCCGAATAGTTTAACCGAAAAGATTAATTGGTAGAAGCCTACCCGAGCAAAGCTTAAGAGCAAATCGATAACTTGTTTTAATGTTGTGAAATCATCGATTATGTTTACTTAATTTGATATCTTTTTGGTCGTTTTGACGGTTAAAATAACAAAACGTTTAGCAGAATCAGCTTACCGTGACGTCAAATCAAAAACTATTCTACTGTCGATGAGAGGACATCGAAAACTATATTTGATATTGGTTTCCGATAGCAAAATAAGTACACAGTTTGATGTCATATTATTCAATGTAGCAACATGAGATCAAAATATACACACTTAAAATAAATCGCCGAATTCGGTAAAATTTTACCGAAATCTCAACAGCAGAACTGTTCGGTTAATAATTTTACTGATTTTCGGTGATTTTGACAGTTGAGCAATGGAAAAAATTACAAAAAATCTGTAAAAAAATTACCGAACAGTTCTGCTGTTGAGATTTCGGTAAAATTTACCGAATACTGTGAAATGAGTTAAGTGTGTATAATCAATCATGATGATTTATACATATTTGAAAACAAATCGCGAATCATTTTGTTGTCAAAATCAAAATATTCTATATGCTCTCATTATGTTTTCAGACTTTGATAGGATATGTAGCCTACAGATATATAGCCGAGAATTTTATTTGGTCGAACAGTTCCTTTGGCTAAAAAAATAGTGAACTTGTCCTTCGGCTGAAATAGTCGTTTGATAGAAAGGGCAATTTGGTCGAAATGGACATTCAGTCGAAAGTGTCGTTCGGCTGAATTGATCATTTAGGGTATTTTCACGACAATAACTGGAGATTTTTTTGAATTTCGCCTCAAAAAATTGATGAACTTCCCCAGAAATTCTTCAAGTTTTTCCAAAATATTCATTTGAAAATTATTTTCAGATTTTCCACTGGAACTACTTTCACGTTTCGAGAACTCTTTGTAATTACCAAGGGAAATTGTTTGGGATTTACATTAGAATCTCTACAGAGTTTTTACGGGAAATTGTTCCAAATTTCTACAGGAAAATATTCGGAATATTCACGGAAAGTTCCTATTGAGTCTTTGTTGAGTATTCTTTAAAATTCACACAGAAAATTTTGATTAGTGAAAGAGATGCTTTAACGTTGACTTCCCCAATCTAAATTAATCAAGCCGGTTAGTGTTTTTTCCTTTATTAGAGTGATTTGTTTTTTTCGCAGGAAGAAGTTCATCATTAAACGGCTAGTTTGGCATAGTCAACTTTAAAACATCGGAAAAATGCTCGGAGTTTTTGAAGATTGTTTCTGGTTTCTTCAGAAAATTCTTTCTACTTTCGATTAAAAATTCTTGGTCAGTTTCATTCCATTCCAATAAGACCGAAAGTGACAGACGGCCGAGCTGGTAATTTGGCCGAAAAAGCCATTTGCCCTAACAGGTCGTCTGGCCGAAACCATCGTTGCCCAAAAATGCCATTTAGCAGAAATAGTTTTTTGACAGAATGGGTCATTTGGCCAAAAATGTCTGATACCCGTTCTCGTTCTGATCAGAAATGGCCACTTGTTTGGCGAAATGGTCTTTTTGACAATTGACCATTGAACAAAATTTCGTGGCCTCTCTATTTTAAGGTCAATACTAGACTTTAGGCCAAAAGACATGTAGCCAGGTACCATTTAGCACAACGGAAACTGTTATCAGATCAAAACTGGTTTGACCGAAAATGTAGTTTGACCGAAAGCGATGTACAGCCAAAAGGAAAATTTGGACGGACTTGTAAAAAGTTGTTTACCCTAACAGGTCATTTAGCTCAAAATGCCGTTCGGGTGAAAAAGTCGTTTGACCGAATATACATCATTTGACCAAAAATGCCATTTGGTAAAAAATGGCATTTGGCAGAAAGAGTCATTTGGCCCTTAAATGTCATTTCTGCAACCTTCTTTGAAAAGTGTCGATCGGCTGAATTGGTCATTTCGCCAAAGAAGACGTTTATCCGAATTGGTTATTTGACAGAGAATGCTGGTCGGCCAGAAAGGTTGTTTTGCAGAAAGGACATTTTCTGGCCAAATTACCATTCCTACCAAACACTATTTTCGGTCAAATGATCTATTTGGTAAAAAGATTTTTTCGGCCAAATTACCAGTTCGGCTGAATGTCCATTTCGGCTGTATGTCGTTTTTGGTAAAAATACATTTTTGGTCGGACCATTTTTGACCTGATAACAGTTTCGGATAAACGTTCAATTCTGCTTAATGGGGTTTGATTAGATGGCTTTTGACTTAAATGTTAGTATAGACTTAAAAGTAGAGAGGTTACGAAATTTCGTTCAACAGTCTTTTCAACGTAAATGTCATTAGGCCAAACGGATGGATATTATGGACTAAATTACCCATTCAGTTATTGACATTTGGCCGTAAGACCTGTTGGCCTAAACGATATTTTCGGACAAGTGACCTATTCTGTCAAACGGCTGGTTCGATAACTGCAAAACTGATGTAACTTTTGAAATGCAGTTAAAAGCATTGCAGTTGAATGACTTGCAGTTATCGAACTGTACAAAGAATTTCCCGTAGAATTCCAAGAATTTCGAACAATTTTTCGTTGAATCGTTTTGAACAATCCTTCGCGGAATTTTAAAGAAGTTTCCGTTAAACTTACGGAGAATGCATTAAGGATCTGGCTTTCTCAGTCTACGGACCAGATCGTTAATGCAACAATTTTCAGTCGTTAATTATTAACACTTACGGAGAATTTCTCCTGAACCTTCCAGAGAATTTTTCTCGAAAACTCCTTAAAGTCTCCCGCGAAAATTCTTAAAAATTGACTGTTTTATCGTAGGCTATGCGAAACAAGCCGTCTTTAGTATGTCTAAGACGAATTAAGTACTCTCCATTTAATTCCACCAGATAATTTTCGTTATCTTTGCAGATACGTATTATACGTATCTGCAAAGATAACGAAAATTAACTGGTGGAATTAAATGGAGAGTACTTAATTCGTCTTAGACGGTTGAATACATTCCACTAAAAGAGCTTTCTATATTTTTCCGTCTTTAGTATTCTAGATTGAGAAAGCCAACGGTAAAACACCCATTCAACCAGCCGCACTCTACTACAATTATCAATAATGTTCTGTACAAATTTGGAATAATACTCAATAGAAACTCAACAAGACCTTTTCATAAATTTCCGAAGTTTTTCCTGTAGAAGTTAAGAACATTTTTTTTGTAAAAATTCTGAAGTTTCTCATGTAAATTTTGACAAATTTTCTGCTGAAATTCCAAACAATTGTATTTGGGAATTCAAAAGAGCTTCTCTAGGTAATTCCAAAGATTTCTCGAAACTTCAAACAATCCGAAAATATTTTCCAAATTTTGGTTTTCCTCCAGATTTTTCTGCAAAAGTTCATTAGATTTTTCATACGAAAATAAAAAAAATCTTCTTTTAATGTCTTGAAAATATGCCGAAAAATTGCAAAAAAAAATCTTAGAAAAACGTAATGAAAAAAATCGCCACGCCGATTCACGCCGCCGCCGCCGCCGGGTAAAATGCCTTTCGGCGTGACGCCGAAAACGCCGCCGCCGCCGGCCAAAATTCTGACAAACGCCGCCGCCGACGAATATCGGACCGGCGCACACCTCTATGCTACTCTTGTATGGCATCTCTAGATATAATCTTTGAACAGTTCAAAATAAATGACGACTTACCTTATAATTGCGTTTCCCGCCGATGTTTTGGAACTATTGTTAGCACTGATGAATGTTATTATTTTTGTTTTGACATCTGATCTGAGCAAAGATTTTTGTTGAATCTCTTCGATCGATTCGACAGTTCTAAAGTTTTGAAGCTGAAAGGAAGAACTTTTAATTTCATATTCAGAACAGACGTGAAATACTTTCAAACCAAGCACAACACTTTCATGGAAAGTTTTTCAACTTTTATTTCCAAGAATATGTACAACTTTTCAGTAGTAAAGTGCATAACATTCAATTATGCCAATTTTCGTTTTTTCTGTGCGTGAAGTCACTTGAAGGGTTGAACAAAAGTGAAAGTTGGCAACAGAATAACAAGAGCATCATTCAGAAAAAGTGTAAGAAGATCCTCTTTGCGTAACTCTATATAATAGACTCTGCTCAACAAGGGCAGTAAAGTGTGAGAACCTAAAGTTCAGAGTCTATTATATATAGAGTTGCGCAAAGAGTGAAGCCAAATCTACCTATTGAACTGTCAAACCGTCTACCTGTGCGGGAGACGGCCCACTGTGCGCACTACCACCACGCTGATTGAAAGCGAAGACTACCTTCGATACACTCATTTATCTGGATTGAGGACCGAGGATAGGCGATAAACATTGAAGCAAAACAAACCACACAAAAACGTTATTAAAAAGTAAAAACGTGGTTTAATATCTATTCTCTTAAACTAAACATAAATTATTGGTTGGAAAATCTATTTTCTACTTATTGATTATTGGATTTGTAAGTACACTTGAAATTAAATTTAAAATGAAATAAAATAATTATTAATCATGCAATACACAGACAAAATAAAATCAACTAAAAGGTTGTGGACAGTGACAGGCAGTTAAAAAGATTAAAGGAAGGACTAATAACGTAAGTCTTATTAAAACAGAAAGTTAAAATGTATACTAACTTAATAATAAATCCACAGCTTATAGCATACTCCAAATTTAAAAGCGAGTTTGCTAACAAGTGTCCGAAAAGTTCCTGCTGTCTCATCCTCCACAACAAACTATAAGGTTATTACCTGCAAGGGAGAGTGCTTTCCGTTGATCGCAATGTCAACATCAAAGACGACGGGGGAAAGAAGGCATGGAGTTGTCAGACAATTAACTGACGAAGAAAGTTCAGTGCTCGCTCGTTGCCCCCTTTGCGATCGCCCGGATGTTGCCGACAAATGGATGGTGCAGTGCGATCTGTGTGAGAGGTGGTTTCACTTCTCGTGTGCGCGGGTTGATGAAGGCATTAAGGACCAGAGCTTTGCGTGTGTTACGTGTGCACTCCAACACGTCAGGGAATCCACTAGGTCGGTCGCATCCAGTAGCAGTTCAGCCCGAAGAAGACTTGAACTTCAGCGTCTGGAGGAGGAAAAGGCACTGCAGGAGAAGCTCCTTACAGAGCAAGCGGAAGAAGAAGCTGCATTCCAGAACAAGGCGTTCGAAGAAGCGAAGGAAAGAAGGAAGAGGATAATGCGAGAGAAATTGGAAATCGCGAAACGTTACATCAACAAGAAATACGAAGTGCTACAGGAGGAAGAACGATCAAACGACGCTAAGAGCCGGAAGAGTCATTCCAACACTCATAGCAAGAACAGCAACGTGGAGAAGTGGGTCGAGAACCAGCAGAATTTGGTCATGGAAACTGGATCCGGGATGAATCAGCTCCCCATCGGTTCCACACCGATCTCTGAAGCGAATCCCACAGCATCGTTCGCTGGCAACTTGAGTGGCGGTATACTTCCAACATCTACTATGCGATCTGAGATCCCTAATCAATCTAGAGCAGCTATCGGCCCATATGATCGTGAGAATAACGCATCGTTGGGAATATTGGTGCCGAATTTCACACAAACCTCTACATCGTTTGTTTCTATTCATCCTGCTTCGCTATCAACTACTTCTGGCACCCCGGTGCGCCAGCAGCAGATTGCTCAAACTAGCAACATTTGCACGGCAAACGACGTCTCCCCTCAGATGGCCTCCCAACAAGTTCAACCGCCGGTGAACATGAATATTTCTCCACAGGACATCGGCCATAGGTCTAAAGCAGCTCTAGAGCGAGAGGTACAGGAATTACAGCAGCAGTTATCTAACATGAAGCGTGTATCCAGCCAGTTCGATCGAAACCTAGCTTTAGGAAGAAACAGACCGTCGATAGAAGCAAATACTAGTTTAAGTAATACAACACGTGCAGGTATGTCAAACTTGCATGTCCCGTTACTAGAATTAGGTAGACAAGCTCAAATCTCGCATAGTTGTCCTATAAGGACTCAAGCTAGGGTCAGTTTCGCTGAGCAGAATATTCCTCAGAATACTGTATCGAGTTCCAGTTCAATGTTACACAGGAACCCGTCAAATTATTTGCCATATAGTCAACCAGAAGTTTCTAACTACTCTTTAAGTAACGTGCCTGTAGTTTCCGCCAGCAATTCGTGTCACCAGTTTAGACTAAGCGTTCCGAATTCTTTCGTCGCGAGTGGAAGAAGTGATGCAAACTCGTTCATCGCAAGTGCTCCTCATATCCAGCAATCTGCTTTCCCGACCAGTGTATCATCCTACCCATTCGTCGCGAGTGTACCGAGTGTTCCAAATCCTGTAGTCACACCGTCAGTTTCCCAAGTGTACAATCCAATCGTCTCGCTGTGCGGACCGAGTTCACAACAAATCGCCGCAAGGCACGTCGTACCCAAGGAGCTACCTGGATTCTTCGGCGATCCCACAGATTGGCCGTTGTTCGTAAGCAGTTATTACAACTCAACTCGTATGTGTGGGTATACAGACGACGAGAATCTTATGAGACTTCAGCGCTGCTTGAAGGGAAATGCGAAGGAGGCAGTTCGTGGACATCTATACCATCCGTCTTCTGTGCCACAGATCATGAACACCTTGGAGACACTGTACGGACGCCCGGAACTAATAGTGAAGTGCCTAATGAGCAAAGTCTACTCAACGCCGGCGCCAAAAGCGGACAAATTGGAGAGCCTCATCAGCTTCGGACTAGTTGTGCAGAACCTTTGTAGCCAGCTGCAGAGTATGGGAATGATTACTCACCTATCAAACCCGTCTTTGCTGCAAGAACTGGTGGACAAGCTTCCCGCCAATATTAAACTAGACTGGGCAATATACCAACGACAGATTCCTGTGGTGGATTTGCGAGCGTTCGGCGCTTATATGAATTCGATAGTATCTGCAGCCAGCAATGTTACACTCTATACAGAGCCAGTGAAACGATTGGAGAAGTTTAAGGGAAAAGAAAAAGGGTTCGTTAACGCGCATTCTACAGAAGTAGATCTAAAACTGATAGTGCAGTGAAGAAGGATGAATTCAACGTTATTGCAGCATACCAGCCGAAGCCGTGTTTAATGTGCAAGAAGGATGGACACAAGTTGAGAGATTGCAACAGTTTCAAGCAATTGTCACTGGAGAAACGTTGGAAGACCACTCAGCAACTGAGCTTGTGTCGTCGGTGCTTAATTCCTCACGGTAAATGGCCATGCAAAGCCACGGTCTGTGGCATTGGCAACTGCGACGCACGTCATCACAAACTTCTACATCCCGGAGATCCTCAACAATCGACTGCTGCAGTCACAGCGTCAACGAAAAGTCGGGCTACTCCAACAGCGACATTGAACGTTCATCGTCAGCTTCCGTGTCCAGTGCTCTTTCGGATTCTTCCGGTAACACTGTATGGGAATAGTGCGTCGATCAACACGTTGGCATTTCTCGACGATGGGTCATCACACACGTTGATTGAAAAGGATTTGGCAGATGAACTTGGCGTTGAAGGCAAAGTGGAACCCTTGTGCATGCAGTGGACCAGCAATATCAAACGGATCGAAAGCAATTCTCAAAATATCCAGCTTCAAATATCAGGTGTTGGCAGCGATCGCAGGCAAACATTGGATTACGTGCGAACCGTTGAAAGTTTAGATCTTCCTCCACAGTCTTTGCAGTACGAAGTGATGGCAGACAAATTCAACTACCTCAAAGGCCTCCCAGTGCACAGCTATTCTACTGCTACACCTCGTATCTTGATTGGTGTCGACAATGCCAAACTTTTGCTGACGTTAAAAACGGGAAATGAAGTACAGCGAACCAATTGCCACGAAAACGAGGCTAGGTTGGACCATATACGGTAAAGCTGAGGGTCTGGCAGTAGCGTCCGAACATCTTCTCCACCACATTTGCGCATGTACGACTGATCAACAGCTGCACAATTCAGTAAACGATTTCTTCTCCATCGAAAACGTGGGTGTCGCTCTAGTTCCACAAGTAGAGGCCGAGGAAGATCGGAGATCACGTGAAATCCTGGAGAAAACTACCATCCGCACAGCATCCGGAAGATTTCAGACAGGTTTATTGTGGAAGTTTGACTGTGTTGAGTTTCCTGATAACCGATACGTAGCAGAGAAGCGATTGGCGTGCCTAGAGAGAAGTTTGGCCAAGAAACCCAACTTATACGCAAATGTCAGACAACAGATCCTCGATTATCAGACAAAGGCTATGCGCACAAGCTTACCGACGAAGAATCAAGCAGTAGTGCACCAAAAAGGTCTGGTATTTGCCATTAGGGGTGGTGCAGAATCCTAACAAGCCTGGTAAGGTACGTGTCGTGTGGGACGCTGCGGCAAAAACGGGCGGTGTTTCGTTGAACTCCATGCTGATGAAGGGCCCGGACCTTCTCACTTCGTTATCATCCGTGTTGTTCCGATTTCGTCAACGAGAAGTTGCCATCACGGGTGACTTGAAAGAAATGTTCCACCAGATCATAATTCGACCGGAGGATCGCCAAGCGCAGCGCTTTCTGTGGCGCGACAATTCAGAGGATCCGGTGGAGGAGTACGTGATGGACGTAGCGACGTTTGGGTCAACATGTTCACCATGCTCTGCCCAATATGTTAAGAACAAGAACGCACAGGAATGGAAACATGTGTACCCGGAAGCTTCAGCAGCCATAGTGGAGAACACCTATGTAGATGACTACGCAAACAGCTCCGATACAGTGGATGAAGCTGCTTGCCTTGCCGTAGAGGTGAAAGAAATCCACGCAAGTGCAGGCTTTGAAATCAGAAATTGGCTTTCCAATTCCAAACAAGTTCTCCAAAGGATTGGGGAACAAAGTACGGAATCATCGAAAAGTTTCATTGCGGAGAAGTCTACTGACTCAGAGCGAGTCCTGGGTATGACATGGCAGCCAGAAAGTGACGAACTTACCTTCGCTCTTAAGTTTCGGCCTGACGTGCAACATCTCCTATCGGAAAATGTCATCCCTACGAAGCGCCAGGTTCTAAGAGTCGTAATGAGTGTCTTCGACCCACTTGGGCTTGTTGCATCGTTCGTTGTAGAAGGAAAATGCTTGATTCAAGATATCTGGAGAGCGCAAGTGGATTGGGACGATCAAATTCCAGAAAATCTAGACACTCGATGGCGAAGCTGGTTGAAGGTGCTCAATAATCTCAACCAGGTAAAGATTCCTCGCTGCTACTTTGCTGGATACGAACCTCGTAGCCTGCATA
Source organism: Armigeres subalbatus (assembly GCF_024139115.2). Taxonomy (NCBI): domain Eukaryota; kingdom Metazoa; phylum Arthropoda; class Insecta; order Diptera; family Culicidae; genus Armigeres; species Armigeres subalbatus. The sequence goes on along the minus strand of NC_085141.1, from coordinate 219,303,801 downwards.
GCTTGAACTCCACGTATTCGTTGACGCAAGTGAAGAAGCATATGCTTGTGCTGCTTATTTCCGGATTGTAGACCGCGGACAAGTACGCTGCACACTTGCGTCGGCCAAAACCAAAGTAGCTCCTCTACATCCAATAATGTCAATTCCGCGACTGGAACTACAAGCTGCAGTTATCGGAGTTCGCCTGATGAAGTCGGTACAGGACAATCACACGCTACCGATTAGCCGTCGTTTGTTCTGGGGAGATTCCAAAACGGTGCAGTCCTGGATTCGTTCAGACCAGCGGAAGTATCGGCAGTTTGTGGCATACAGGATCAGTGAAATTTTGAGCGAAACAAGTGTAGATGAATGGAGATGGGTCCCAACACGACTAAATGTAGCAGATGACGCCACGAAATGGGGAAAAGGGCCTAACTTTCAAACAGGCGGTCGTTGGTTCACCGGACCGTCGTTCCTTTACGAGGATGAGTCATCTTGGCCAAATGAGTACTCGCCACCAGATACTCCTGAAGAAATGCGCTCGGTACAGGCCCATCACCGAGCAATTCCGGAAACCCTAATAGCTTATCAACGTTTCTCTAAATTTCAACGATTACTACGAACAATGGGTTACGTACTTCGCTTCATCGCTCGCTGTCAAAGAAAGTCTAAATTCGAAGATCCTTGTATTGGGTTTTTGACGAAGCAAGAGTTGCAAGCAGCAGAAGTTGTATTGTGGAAACTAGTGCAGACCGAAGAGTATCCCGAAGAATTGCTAACGATCCGCAAGAATATGAAGCAGCATCCAGAACATGCGAAGCATTTGGCTCATAGTAGTCCACTACGGAAGCTGTCAGTTTTCCTCGACGACCACGGTGTGCTACGGATTGATGGAAGAATTGGTTCTGCTGAATTCGTACCATACGCACCGAAGTATCCCGTAGTTCTCCCGAAAAAACATCGTTTTACAGAGTTACTTGTCGAGTACTTTCACCAACAGTACGCACACGGATATAGGGAAACTGTAACAAACGAGCTTCGACAGGTCTTCTATATTCCCAGTTTAAGAACTCTTGTCCGAAAGGTGGCCAGAGAATGTGTTTGGTGCGCAGTGTACCGTGCTGTTCCCAAAATACCACGAATGGCACCCCTTCCAGCTCCTCGAGTTACACCATACGTTCGACCATTCAGCTTCATCGGTATCGACTATTGCGGTCCCTTCTTAATTCGCATCGGAAGAAGCAGTGTGAAGCGATGGATTGTACTCATCACTTGCTTGACTATACGAGCTGTACATCTAGAGATAGCTTACACTTTATCCACTGAGTCGTGCAAGATGGCTCTCCGGCGGTTTATAGCCAGAAGGGGTGCCCCGCAGGAGATATACAGCGATCAAGGCACGAATTTCGTCGGTGCAAGTCGGGAGTTACGTGCAGAAATTACGGCTGTAAATCGTGAGTTAGCTGGAACATTCACGAACCGTGATACCCAATGGCGGTTCAACCCTCCTGCGGCTCCACATATGGGTGGGGCATGGGAACGCCTGGTACGCACGGTGAAGTCTACGTTGGAAACAATTTCTGTCAGCAGAACACCGAATGAAGAAACCTTCAAGACACTCCTGACCGAAGTTGAGGGAATCATCAATTCCAGGCCCTTGACCTTCGTACCATTAGAGATGGAAGACGATGAAGCGCTAACGCCCAACCACTTCCTTATGTTGAGCTCTAGTGGTGTGGTTCAGCCAATGCAGATGCCCATGAATGACAGCGGACGTAAGCTCAGGGCTAACTGGGATCACATACGGAGTCAACTGGACGAGTTTTGGACGAAGTGGATCAAAAGTTACCTGCCAATGATATGCCGTCGTACGAAATGGTTCGACGACGTCAAACCGGTAAAAGTTGGAGACTTGGTTGTCGTTGTCGATGAAGGTGTGCGAAACAGCTGGACTCGTGGAAAAGTAGTGAAGGTGGTTCCTGGCAAGGATGGTCGGGTACGTAAGGTAGAGGTGCAAACTACAAAAGGAGTGTTCCAGCGATCGGTTGCCAAGGTGGCAGTGCTTGATGTAGCTGTGGATAGTATAGCTGAGGCAAACCAGCAGCAATACGGGAAGGGGAATGTGCGGGAGACGGCCCACTGTGCGCACTACCACCACGCTGATTGAAAGCGAAGACTACCTTCGATACACTCATTTATCTGGATTGAGGACCGAGGATAGGCGATAAACATTGAAGCAAAACAAACCACACAAAAACGTTATTAAAAAGTAAAAACGTGGTTTAATATCTATTCTCTTAAACTAAACATAAATTATTGGTTGGAAAATCTATTTTCCACTTATTGATGATTGGATTTGTAAGTACACTTGAAATTAAACTTGAAATGAAATAAAATAATTAACAATCATGCAATACATAGACAGATTATAATCAACTAAAAGGTTTTGGAGAGTGACAGGCAGTTAAAAAGATTAAAGGAAGGACTAATAACGTAAGTCTTATTAAAACAGAGAGTTAAAATGTATACTAACTTAATAATAAATCCACAGCTTATAGCATACTCCAAATTTAAAAGCGAGTTTGCTAACAAGTGTCCGAAAAGTTCCTGCTGTTTTATCCTCCACAACAGCAAAGTAATCAAATGCTTGTTGGTGAAGGCTAGTATCGACTTAAAAAGTAGAGGGGTTACGGAATTTTGTTCAATATTACCAAGAGGAATTTTGACAACTGATCTGCATGGAGAAAATTGTCACTTTTACTTACGGAATAATCGAGCAGAATATTTTTCCGAAAGTAAAGTGACAGCTCCCATTACTTTGCGTGGGAACCTTACAAATGCCAATTTTGTTTTTTGTTCTTTTCATGTGGATACTGTTGTAAGAATTTTGTTTCGATTCTTTACTTTTCCGATTCATTGAACGGAATTTAACATGTGATTGAGATAGAAAAAGAAATTTCTTTTGAACACGATACCAACCTTGAGGCGGAAGTATTGTTATCGCCTAATGATTATTATGGCGAATTAAAACGCATGAATTGAAATGTATTAGATTTGATCTAGAAACAGCTTCAAAAAACATCAATATATTCCCCAATAAAGTAGCAACAAGAAACTCACGTGTTTGCACTCTGTGGGTGACTAGGTTATCGAATTAAAAAGCTTTAGAAGTGAACGCTCCCGTGAAGTCACTTGAAGGGTTGAACAAAAGTGAAAGTTGGCAACAGAATATCAAGAGCATCATTCAGAATAAGTGTAAGAAGATCCTCTTTGCGTAACTCTATATAATGGACTCTGCTTAAGTTAAGTAATCTCATGTATGGTACACGGATAAAATGAAAAAAAGCTAATTAGTTTATTATTATTTCCTTGTCAATTTCCTTTTTCAAAATTTAATTGTTACGAGGATTATTAATAAATTTAGCTTCGCTTGCTTTTTAAGCATTGTAATGATTTTCTGAAAAATAAATGTTTAAATGCTTAACAAGCTCGCATTATTACTCTTCAGCCTTGAGAAAAACATTCATTACACTTTTGTCATTCAGCAAGGTATGTCGAATCGCAGAAAATTTCATTTTTTTCAGGTTGTTCCTGCTTATTGGACGAATCACTTACGCCATCTTGCCCGGCTTAAGTCCGGCTTCGTGAAGTTTAAGTGTTTATTCGAGCTGGCAGACATTTTGTTAAATAAATAGTTCTGAAAAAAGATTCATCGAAAAAAATGTTGGTGAGTGAAAATAATGGGGAAATTTCGCTTCGACCGGATACTCCACACTTGAGGATTGCGGAAAATAACAATGACGCATCCAGAAACGCTGATTTTGCAGACAGCCTGAGCGAATTGTGGTTCGGAAATCGACGAAAGAATCTTCTCCGGACATTTCCCCACGAACGAAAGGATCAGCCATATTCTCACCATCAATGATCATCTTGATTGAGATTCCGGTTGTTCACCTCGAAAAGAATGTGTTAGCTGCTGGTGCGTCGCAAAATAAACCGTAAGTGTTCCAATATCCCGCTGCAAGAAGAAATTCATAACTATCCATTTTTTGCAGATCTTTGTGGCAGATTCTGTTTGAAACGTTCTGAGCCTAGAAGCAGATTCAACTTCGCCAACCGAAGAGGAATACAGAAAAAACTAACGAAATGGAGGCTGTGGAATGCGATTGTGGTTCTCGATATTCATCAAACCGACTTTTATAGATTGTAACGTTCCTTCCCTGGTGGACCACTAATAAATTTCCAATCAACAAGGCGAGCCGCGAATTCAGATGACTCCGTTGTTCAAAGTTTCGCTTAAGCGCCAATCAAGCTAATGCTTGATGCAAAACTTCACGTTACAAAAGTTTGCCCGGTTTAAGCTCTGTGGCAAGTCGTGGGAACGCACAGAAAAATCATGGAGCCAATCATAACTCAGCGACGCGACTAAAATTCATTACAATTTTATTGAATCAAAAAAAAAACAATCAAATACGTTAACACAATCTATTGCTGACTAGCAAGTCCATTACAATTTAATTTCTAAACGGCCGTAAAGTGTGAGCTAATTCTGCTTAACACTATCTTCAACACACGCGCAGTTACAAATTGTCAGTAGTGTGGCTGCACACCTTTTCTTCACTCATCTTCTTTCTCAGCTAAGCCAAGTCCTACGTCGCTGGTTAGGAACTGCTGACGAATTACACGTGGACACCGACTAAAACCGACCATCGTTGTTGGTGCTGTAGCGAATGGATGAGCACACAATCACTTCCATGACTCAATATGGCAAGAAAATTCATGCTTACATAGGTTTTTCACTGGAAATCACACACTTTCAAGCTTTACTACGTTTGAACTAATCAACTCTTGTTTGGTTGGACTATTTGCGTTGCAGAGAAGCCTATCAACGACAGGTGGGGATATTAACTCTTTAGAAAATTATTTTATTTGCATTAAAAAAAATGCAGCTTCGCATTGCGTATTGCGAGACGATTTACCAGACGAAGCAGCTGGAGCCGCAAAAGCCCTTATATTCTGCAACCGAGCCCGCGCACCTTTAATCAAAGGCCGGGATAGTGCCAAACGACCGGACTGGGTCAAACCGTGACTGGGTATTCGACCTCGTGCCTCTCGCAGTCGTCGGTCTGGCAATGATGTCTTCCTCGGTGGGGCTTTGCTCCGTTGCTCGCCGGTTGGCTTTGGGATGGGATAGGGAGCTTGCTCTGCTTAGAGGTCCTAACCGTCCAACTGTTAGAAAATTACTGACAATCTGTGCGTGGTTTGTCCCTACTTTTATACTTGCGCGGGGATAGCAGATCGTTTGTACCTAGCGCGAACGACTCTGATTGGTGTGGTATGATTAACATTGAGTGATTTCTGATTGGTTTGGGAAAATAACCAATCGGATTGTCTGAGCCGTGATTGGATCATTACACTACCGATATTCCCCGCGAAAAAAAATGAAATTTTGCTGGAAAGGAACCTTCAACAACGGCAAAATTTTGTTTTTTCTTCTTCAATACGTTCAACTTTAACCTAACACGCTACCGAATGGTGCTCCCACAGGGAGACTTTCACAATTTGGCAAATGCTCCGGATGCAATTTCGGGAGACTTTCAAATCAATTTTGCTTCTTATCTGAATAGAAGACTTCATCATTTATTGCTATGCTTTTTATATTTTTGAAGCAGGGTCAAAATCAACGTAATATGATAAACGACTATTTCCTAATCATGGTGCTTCCCATTTTGCGAAGACTTTCAGAAAAAAACTACTATCTATCAATGCTGCTTCACATTTTGCGAAGACTTTTATGGAAAAATATAATGAGCTAATATTATTAATTAATGGTGCTCCACATTTCGCGAAGGCTTTTATAAAATGAAAAATTAGATAGGACGAATATCCTGGATTGAGTAATTACCTAAAAATTTCCCTTGCATATCAGCTAAATCATACGTATTACTCCCAGTTCTACAAACAACACGACACTGTATGTACAGTGGAGCTAGCTTTGCACAAAAATTATCAGACGCTCTTGATAAACAATAGTTTCTTTTCCAAACTACGTCCCCGGCTTGAAATGTGGTAAAATTTTTGCTCCGGGTGTTATAGTAATGACTTTGACGAGTATACGCGGCGGACAATTCCCGATCCACAATTTCTTTTATTTTGTCGAATACCTGAAATCTGGCACTCATTTCGTCCGAGTTTGCGGTACTACACTGAGATAAAATCACCATTATATTTTATGTGCGTGAATCATATAAAAGAGATTCGACCTGAGCTATCATGACTTTATGTGCCGCATTTGAAATTCATTTATCAACAACGATATTTAACAGCTGACGATATACAACTTAAAGGTAATATATTTACATGACACTAGACCTGCCAATAAATTTTATGTGCAATGATTGATAGTTAATAATTATAATTACTTGCACATAAAACTCATTAGCTAACTATAACAGACTTGTTTTCTCAAGGAATGTTTGTGGTTGAAGTTGGTTGAAAGTTTTCTCTGGTGAAAAATGTGAGCAAATTCAGTTTAGCATTAAGAATATGATCTAATCAGTTTTAATTTTCCAGATTCACCCATATTCTTGCTTTTTGGACATATGTGCAACATAAATTTACATTTTACTCGCATCAGTACCGCTTATCGCGTTCCGTTTTTATTTCTTCCTGATGGAAGAGACAACACGCCAAAAAACTTCCGGAATACGCCTGCGTCTTCGAATCTACTTCAAGATGGAGCGCCGAAAAGAAGGTGCCCGTTTCATCATGGACAACGATGAGCTTGGATCACAACACGGTGGACACAAACGTTTTCTATTTTCATCTCTTTTCCATGGTTCATTCCTTGAAGACCTTCCTCCGGTATGGAACCGCCCGTTGTGACCTGTTTCCAGCCGGTAAGGTGGAGTGGACTCCGAAGAAGTGCCGCTATAGTGCGAAGCTTCAGAAGATGGTTCCGATAGCGTGAAACTAAATGACAACCGTTTCGCTGCAGGGGGAATCAAAAATTATCGTCGTGACGTTCAACTATCTGGCTAGAAAATTGAGAAAATTCACGGTTGCTGATTAAATCGGCAAGCAGTCGATCTAGAGCAATGAAATATGTCCGTGTAGGACGTGGCACTGGAAATTGTGGAGGAGATATTTGTTATCAGGTGCTGTAGCTGTATCAGCAATTCTACGCCGAGTCACCTTTGATGGAAAGTGCCGTATAGTTTCCTCAGAGCAAATCATCGCCACCAATGAAACATCGCCAACATCGATTCCTCCACCATCTTTTGAAATAGAATCAAATGCGATACCAAAACACAAATTCCTCTCACGGTGGAAGATACCGATTCCTTCTCCGCTCTGGTAATATTACCCACATCCGCACTTAAATAATGAATACCATATTTATATCAGACAATTAAAATAAACCATTATATAAATACATTGTGTTTTTTCCCTTTTTTGTAGGTTTTATTTTATAATAATAAAAAATAAACAATTCATTTGGCCTATAAACCAGGTCGCATAAATAATATTTGCAGCTGCATTTAGAGTATATTGGAAAAGCACATTAAATTATATTAGATGTGCATTCATTTTATATGTACGTTGCACATAAAATTTAATGGTCCTCAAATTTTCAAATTTTATGTGCATTGTTAATAAAAACTATTTGCAAAGCTTGATTGCAAAAATCTATGTGCGTTGCACATAAAATTTAGATGGGAATTAAGCTCAGTGTACCTGTGGATATCTCTTGATATTGTTTTCCGTATTTAATATGGTTTCGACCGAAAATAACGAAGAAAGGGGATAGTTTAGTTGACTCATGTACGCTTGTATTTATGGAGTATTCTATGATCGGCACATTCCGATCCCAATCTTTATGCGACGCATTCTCACCTAACGAAGCACGAATTGACGAGACTACTACCTTATTCACACGTTCAGCGGGGTTATTCTGTGGATGATAAACAGCATTTTTATGGTGTTCGATGCCGTATTTTGTGAGGAAACTTTGAAATTCTCTGCTAATAAATTGACTACCGTTATCAGAGATTATAGTCTGCGGAACACCAAATTTGAGAAAAATAATTTTCTCAATAAATTCACACATACGAGAGGTTTCTGCTTTTCTCATGGGGTGTAAGAACACGAATTTAGAATACCAGTCGGATACTACGAACAAGACAGTATTACCAGATTTGGACTGAGGTAAAACACCAATAAAATCCATCGAAATTACTTGGAACGGAAAATTCGCTACCTTCGGCTGACCCATCGGAGCTCGAGTATTCACATTTAGGGGTTTAGACGCTTTGCAAACTGCACAAGATCGAATGTACTCTTTAATCTCGTCGCGCATATTTTTCCAAAAATAATTTTCCGTAATTCGATTGATAGTTTTTGAGACACCTAAATGCGCCAATTCATCGTGGTTTTTTCGCAAAACATCCAACTTCTCATTGGGAGAGACAACAAGTTTCCAATTGTAAAGTAACCCTAGATTTGTTTTCTGGTAACGATAAAGTTTGCCGTCTCGAATCTGATATTCACGCGATTGGGTAGGATCTTCTTGAATAAGCTTGAATAATTCGTCATACCAAGCCTGATATTTATCGCCAACACTGATCTCCATCACACAACTGATTGCTCTGGATAATGCATCCGGCACTATATTGTGTTTTCCCTTTCGGTGAACAACTACGAATTCAAATCCTTGGAGTTTTAATGCCCATCTTCCTAATCTTCCACTTGGATCTTTGAGATTCATTAGCCATTTGAGAGATTCGTGATCAGTTATCACTGTGAATCGGACCCCATCGATATACAACCGGAATTTTTGCACAGCGAACAACACGGCAAGACATTCTCGTTCCGTACTGCTATACTTCCTCTCAGCGGCAGACAACTTCTGACTCATATAGGCAATCACCTTCTCGCCATCTGCGTGATGTTGCCACAGGACGGCACCTACTCCTACATCGGAGGCGTCGCATTGAACGTAGAATTCGAGATCATAGTTGGGACATACGAGAAGAGGAGCTGAGCACAGAGCACTTTTGAGTTCCAAAAATGCGTCGTTAGCTTCTCGGCTCCACGAAAATTTTCGTTTCGGTTGTTTGAGCAACTCAGTAATAGGCGCGATCAATGTTGAGAAATTTTTAATAAACCTACGATACCAGTTTACTAGGCCTACGAGACGACGAACATCTTTCACCGATGACGGTGGCGGAAAGTCAACAATTGCTTTAATCTTGTCCGGATCGGTGCGAATTCCATCTTTATCTACTACGAAACCTAGGTACTTCACCGAGGGAGCACAAAATTGTGATTTTTTAACGTTTATGGAAAGTTGGGCAGCTTTAAGCCTTTTAGCGATCTCGCGGAGGACTTCAATGTGTTTCTCAAACGTTTTAGTGGCCACAATAACATCGTCTAAATACACGAAAGCAAATGGTTGAAGGTCCACTCCTAGTACCTTGTCCATTAGACGGCATTGAGTTTGTGGTGCATTATGTAACCCGAAAGGCATTACCACAAATTCAAAGAGACCCCTACCAGGAACTGTAAAGGCAGTCTTCTCACGAGAGCTGTGCTCTAATGGAATTTGCCAAAATGCGTCTTTAAGATCGATTTTTGAAATATACCGAGTTCCTTCGAAGCGACCGAGAATGCCCGCAATGTGTGGCAAAGGATAGGCGTCTTTCTTAGTCACAGAATTCAACTTCCGTGAATCTAGGCACAGACGAACACTTCCGTCGGGTTTTTTAACTGATACAACGGGATTCGACCATGGGCTCGTCGATGGCTGAATCACTCCTAGTCCCAGCATGCGATTTAGCTCCCTATCAATTTCCTTTTGGACGTACGGCGAAACTGGATAATATTTTTGCTTTATCGGCTCACTTGTTCCCGTGTCTATAGAATGCTCTAAGACATGAGTACGCGTAAGATTACCGTCAGTGTACGGCAGAAACTCTTCCACAACTGCATCGAGGACTTTTTGCTGATCGGGACTACACGAGAAAATTCTAGGCTCATTATCTGCTGGTTGAATCAATTCAACAGAGGACAAGGTGTTCTCCGTCGTGGGGGCGATCCCAAAAGAATTCCAAAAATCTATACCTAATACTAGAGGACTGGCTACTGCCTCGGAAAGAATGGTTAACACAATCTCAGTTTTGCTATTGAACGTATACGGTATGTATGCGCAATGCGAAATATCATGGATAGAACCATCAGCTGTTGCTATTGTTGAATTAATTTTAAATAAACACAGGTCTAACTGGTTTGCAATCTCATAACATCCTTTTCCCAGGATCGAAATGGATGCACCAGAATCTAGCGATCCGATCATTGGTTTCCCTAAAACTTTTACATTCGCGTATGGACGGTTGTCCTTAGGTTGATAGACAAATTCAAAAATATGGGGTAGAGACACATTCAGAAAATCAGCGGAATCAAATACCCTCTTCACTGTCTTGATCCCGCTCCATGGTTTCCCGAACAATTAGGGCACGACTGCATCGTTTTACCTTCCAAACCACACCGATGACAAAAGAACTTCTTTGGTTGCTGGCAATCACGCCAATGATGACCAGCAGACTTGCAGTTAAAGCATTTACCAGCAAACTGTCTGATCGCGGCGCATTCTGCCATCATTTGCGAGAGCTGAGCTACATCTGAGTGATCGTCGTCGGCTGTGCGACGGCTCTCCGGCGTTGGATTCGGAAAGACGTTCCAATCACGAGTAGCAGACTGTGGACCTAACTGCGTAGGTAAACGGCAATTGCTGTTCGCATTCAAATTAGAAAAATTCCTACCATGCGCACAAACGGACGGATCGTTTGCACGCTCCACTGTATGAGCACAGTACGCCTTTTCAAATTGTGGATACTGACCAGGACAATAATGATTGTCCATCTGAGAGCAGTGTGCTGGTTCAACGTTCTGCATTGCGAGCTGAGGACTACCTGAGTTTGAATAACAGACTGCTGCACCAGGCTGATGATACACAGCCAGGCTTGGAGCTGTACGTGAACTACAAGGTCGAGGCAACACATCATGGTATTCATAAACTGGAGGAAGCATTTCTGAGGCATGGGTTCTCAAATCATTTTTCGGTTCAGAGCGATTTACACATCTCTGGCCGACGTGTGAAACTGTACTTGGAGAAGCATTGTAGTCAATCTCATTCAATCTTGGCCTAGACACCTTAATCTGTCCCTGTAACGACGGTTCCGCAAGAGGAAACTGATTCATTCTTCTGCGCCGCAAAATCTCTCTACTTCTTTCCAGACCCTCACAAAATTCCGCCAAATTCGCGATGGAATCAATCTGTCCTTCATTAATCCGATTCAGGTAGAAATCATCTAAATTCCGGATCAAATATTCAAGTTTTCGATCGTCAGGAGTACGTTTACTCAACTTCTTAAACAAGAGCTCCATACAAGCGTAATAAATTCCAAAACTTTCCCCTGGCTGCTGTAATCGCGATTGTATTTGTCTTTCGATCAAATAATCATTGTCGGCTTTCGTGAACTGCTGGACAAAGGCTTTTTTCAAGGCTAGCCATGAGATGAAATTATCCCGGAACGCGCGATACCAGATAAACGGATTACCGCCGAGCAACTCTCCGAAATTCTCGAAAAGTTCGTACCGAGAAACGCGATAAAGTGCGGCTTTTCGCTCAACTGTTTCCACGAAATCAGTCACGCTCAAGTTACCATTTTCGTCGTCGTATCTAATTCCCCATTTCGTAAGCGGAACGTATCTCATATTTCGATTTACACTAGCACCTGTTTCAAAATCTTCAAAATTCATGTCATTTATCAAACCATCAATTGATCTATTGTTATGCTCCATTCTGTACACAACACATAAACGAACTAACTTCTAACAGAATAATAAACAATAAAAATATGAAAATCAGAAAAAGATCCACCGGAACACGGCCTCGGGCCCCACGTTGGGCGCCAAATTTGTAACGTTCCTTCCCTGGTGGACCACTAATAAATTTCCAATCAACAAGGCGAGCCGCGAATTCAGATGACTCCGTTGTTCAAAGTTTCACTTAAGCGCCAATCAAGCTAATGCTTGATGCAAAACTTCACGTTACAAAAGTTTGCCCGGTTTAAGCTCTGTGGCAAGTCGTGGGAACGCACAGAAAAATCATGGGAGCCAATCATAACTCAGCGACGCGACTAAAATTCATTACGATTTTTGTGAATCAAAGAAAACGCCAATCAAATACGTTAACACAATCTATTGCTCACTAGCAAGTCCATTACAATTTAATTTCTAAACGGCCGTAAATTGTGAGCTAATTCTGCTTAACACTAACTTCAACACACGCGCAGTTACAAAAATGTCAGTAGTGTGCACACATTTTCTTCACTTATCTTCTTTCTCAGCCAGGCCAAGTCCCACGTCGCTGGTTGGGAACCGCTGAAGAATCTCACGTGGACTCCGACTAAAACCGACCACCGTTGTTGGTGCTGTGGCGGATGGATGAGCACACAATCACTTTCATGACTCAATATGGCAAGAAAATTCATGCTTACATCGGTTTTTCACTGGAAATCACACACTTCTAGCTTTACTAATCACTCTTGTTCGGTTGGACTAAATAACTCTTGTTTGGTTGGACTATTGGCGTTGCAGAGAAGCCTATCAACGACAGGTGGGGATATTACCTCTTTAGAAAATTATTTTATTTGCATTAAAAAATGCAGCTTCGCATTGTGTATTGCGAGGCGATTTACCAGACGAAGCAGCTGGAGCCGCAAAAGCCCTTATATTCTGCAACCGAGCCCGCGCACCTTTAATCAAAGGCCGGGATAGTGCCAAGCGACCGGATGGATGGGCAGTCAAACCGTGACTGGGTATTCGACCTCGTGCCTCTCGCAGTCGTCGGTCTGGCAATGATGTCTTCCTCGGTGGGGCTTTGCTCCGTTGCTCGCCGGTTGGCTTTGGGATGGGATAGGGAGCTTGCTCTGCTTAGAGGTCCTAACCGTCCAACTGTTAGAAAATTACTGACCATCTGTGCGTGGTTTGTCCCTACTTTTATACTTGCGCGGGGATAGCAGATCGTTTGTACCTAGCGCGAACGACTCTGATTGGTGTGGTATGATTAACATTGAGTGATTTCTGATTGGTTTGGGAAAATAACCAATCGGATTGTCTGAGCCGTGATTGGATCATTACAAGATTCGCAGCAAAACATGTGAAAAGTAAAAGTGCCTTTATTAGAAAAACTGTACATAGAAAACAATAAATTTTAATGATTATTCCATGAATAAAACATTTGTTGTTTCAAAATATAAATGGGTCCTAAAGCCCTACCTTGTTTATGGTTGCAAACGATAGTGCATCGGTCAAGAATACTTGTACCGTTGTTATAAAAATTCTGGTAAAATTCTAAATCAGTAAAAATAATATTTTTGTGTTTAAGACATTTTAAGGCAAATTTTGGGCTGTGCAACATTTCAGAACGAATGAACCATCAGCCCAAAACGTCAGCCCCATATATTAACTGTCAAAAGTTGAGTCAAGTGCCCTGCGGTGTTTTGATAGTGCGTTTGAATCCGTACGTCAAACAAGACCGAAAGTGTCGAGGAAGCATTTTTCATCAATTTTTCAATTTTAAATTAAACAATGTTCTTTTTGATTTTTGAGTCTAAAGAAAAACTGACACGTTTAGAATGATTACCTTCATCGTTCCCTGAAAGAATATCGAATATCGATTCTTCATTTTAGGACCCAATTTCTACACGTAAAAAAATTTAATGTTGTTTATTATTAATATTTCTAATACTTTTTTGCCAAAGCAGGCGCTTAATGACATGTATAAGAAAAAACTTATACATCGCATTAGTCACATACATTCGGAAACTTATACTTTTCATTAACTTATGAATGTTATTAGCTTTTTGATATGGGATCATTCATTAGGTGGCATAATGAAGAGTATAAGTATTTTCGAATGGTTTTTTGCCATAACATATAAGGTTATTTTTTTACGTGTATACTGCCAGGCAAAACTAAAAAATAATGCAGAATCCACCAACTGACAATAATAACGCAAAACAAAACTATACTAAATACGTATAAATCAAAGTTATACTAACGCTGTATTACTGTCACATAAACGAAGCTGGGGTCAACCAGGCGAATAGAGATTTAGCGTAACTTTGAAACTATTTAGTATAGATTTTTTCCAGAGTGTACCTTACACCTCGGGAAAATTTTCCGCCGGATCTTCACGCTTAGTTCAGTTCACCCAAATATAGGTGAAGTTTACCTATAATCGCCAAAAAGTGCACATACCTATTTATGGGTGAAATTGCATTTACCCATATATGAGTACATGCCACTTTCTGAAAAATTGGTAATGTTTACCTATTTATGGGTACTCTATTATAGGTGAACTTAACTCAAATATGGGTGATCGTTTTTGTTTTCATATTCAAAATTGAACTGCATGAAAAAAAAATATTTCGCATAATAAACAAACATATCAATCGGATTATTGTTTTTATTATGGGTTGCAACAAAAGGTCTGCTGCCTATTCATCGTTTTACAAGTTATAGCTTTCATTAACCTATTCGTTGTCGGATGTTTGACAACGACGTTAGCAGTACTGGTGGCAGGAAAATAAATAGCGAGGTACCGGAACTGGCGACGCTTGGGATGATCAGCAGCAGCTTCGGGTCGATAATCGTTAACCGCAAGAGGAACCTATCGGCTTTTATTACCCTATTCGTTGTCGGAGGTTTTTCCAGAACGACAGCAAGAATTCTGGAAGAAGGCGAAAGGGGAAAGGGTACGGCGAAACCAAGTGCGAAACATAAGGTCCGCTGCTACAGGTACTGTGATCTGAAATATATTTTAAAGCAAAATTAAAACTAGAATATTATATACGACTGAATAACTTACTTTTTAAATGAAGATCTACGGTCCGGACTTTGGCATCGAATGGCGGCAAAGAAAATCAGCTCTCGGAATGGCATTCATTCTTAGTTCCATTCTCGCTAACGTTTACGTTTTCACTCGCGATTCCCCGATGACTCCGCTGGATCTATTTACAGTTGCTTCTTGGAATGGTCATCACATCAGCCTACTACGGAACCGTCAGCTCACATCGGGATTCCAGATTTTCTTGACTCTCCTCTTTATAATTATCCAGCAGTGATTCGATCGTTTAACCGCAATAGCTATTAACCGCAGCATGCTCAAAGTTCTGAAAAATAGTAAATCATATTAAAGATCATAAAATTCCATTAAAGTAAATAACTTACCTTTTGAACAAACAAAAGCAGCAAAATCGGAAAGCAAGTCTCGATCGGGAAGAAATTGTAGCACCGAAACTAACAGCGAAAGGAGGTATTATTGCAGCACCGGTAAAAATAAATAAAACAACAGCAGCTTCGGAAGCAGGTGGCGGATCTGAAATTATAATGTTGAAAATATTAGAAATTTGATTTGATTTTTATTTTTTTATTATCTTACTCTTCCTTCAAATCGACGTCAGGTTTGTTTGGTTATCAATTTGATTCTGACGGAATCGGTTAAGTTCCGTTTTTCATCCAAATATGGGTGAAATGCATTCACCTAAATTTGCGTAAACTCGACTTACTAATAATATAAGTAAATATTACCGATATTATCAGTTTATTTCACCCATAATTTAGGTGTTGTATACAATACCCATATATGGGTAAAAGAAGTACCCATAAATAGGTAAATTGATCTAAGCGTGTTGGTCCCCGTGCATTTTAGGCCCGATGCCCACGTAGCGTCTTTTCGCCGCAGCGTGCACACAGCGTTAAAATAACGCAGGTGTGCATCGGAGCGGTGACGCTGCGTTAACGCTTTTTTCCTATACACACCTGCGTCTTTTTAACTCCGTGTGCACGCAGAGTTGAAAAGACGCTACGTGGGCATCGAGCCTTAAGGCTGCCTTACACCTCGGGAAAATTTTCCACCGGATTTTGATCCCCGTGTATTTTAAATGGGGCCGGGATTTTGATTTTCCGTGCCCAAATCCCGAAAACATCGCATATGCAAAAATGCATGGGGAAAAAATCCGCGGACTAAATTCCCGAGGTGTGAGGCTACCTTTAAGGGGCCGGGATTTTGATTTTCCGTGCCCAAATCCCGAAAACATCGCATATGTAAAAATACACGGGGAAAAAAATCCGCGGACCAAATTCCAGATCTGGTGTGTAATCTCGAGATCTCGAGGTGTAAGGCGGCCTTGAAGCATGCTATAGCCTTTCAGCACAGACCAACAGACATAACACTCGTCAAATTTCCATCGTTCACTGATTTGCTGGTCAATTTAAATAATCATTAGTTGGCCAATCGATCACTCGTGGCGCGCGCATCGTTTTTGCTCGAGTTTGACGTTTGCTCACTACTGCCATCTGGTTCGTGATTTGCCCAACTTAATTTTTTCCCGAGGTGTAAGGTAGCCTTAATGCGTCCAGTTTTCCGCGAGCGGTAATGGCCGCCAGCTTGCCTGCGGGTTAGTCTCTGATTTGACGTCTGTGGAGGTCAACTGCACCCACCGCTCGAGCATTTTGATCAATGTGGTATATAAGAAGGCTTGAATTCACTTTATCACTTTATCAGAACCTTCTTATATGCCACATTGGTCAGAATGCTCGGGACTGTGGGTGCAGTTGACCTCCACAGACGTCAAATCAAAGACTAACCCGTAGGCAAGCTGACGGCCATTACCGCTCGTGGAAAACTAGATAAATTAATTTGACAGATAAAACTTTGGAAGCAAGTTCGGTTCGGAAGTCCCAACTTCCGAATTCTAATTTAGTGCTACGCCGACAATTTTTGAGTAAATTGCTTTTACTCGAAAATGGCGAACGGCTCTGCACTCAGCGAATTGGACTATCGAACAGGGGGGTAATATGCGATGCATCGTGCCTCCTTTGCATGTAGTATGAAGCAAATGTAAATAAACCAGGGTGTCTACTACCTGGAAAAACCTGGAAAACCTCGAATTATCAGGGAATTTCTCCCCACCTGGAAGAAACCTATGGAATTATCAGGGGATTCCTGGCATAAAGGTAGCCTCACACCTCGGCAATTCGGTCCGCGGAATGTTTCCCTATGTATTTTGGCATATGCGCTGTTTTCGGGATTTGGGTACGGAAAATCAAAATCCCGGCCCCATTTAAAATGCACGGGGACCAAAATCCGGCGGAAAATTTTCCCGAGGTGTAAGGTGGCCTTAAGCCCCAAACGCAATACAACGGAACAGCGACGGAAACGGAAAATTTGACAGTTAGCCCATATATTTTCTGTCAAATTTGCCGTTTCCGTCGCCGTTCCGTTGTATTGCGTTTGGGGCTTTAATCAGGGATTCAATACCCGGTGATCGTGAGTGAAATTCTCTCAAAAGATGAAAAAAAACCTTACAAATATTTGAATATAGGCTAGATGTACCAGTTGTGGCTAGAGCACCAGTTAACGCACTAGTGCTGCTTTATATGTCAAATGGCCAATCAAATCACCGCAAACCGAGTTCATGTCGATAAAGCATATTCATATGATACGATAACACCTTTGATCTCCTCCTAAGTCCTAAACAAGCAAAGCATAATTGTAAAAATTGATTTTGTTTAATTTTTGTCGTCCTTTGCACCAGTTGTCGCACTAGTGGCCCCAATTTGGTCAGTCCCATAAGAAAACAATTGGATTTGCAAAATAAGGAACCAAAAATAAGAATAGTGCCACAACTGGTGCATGCGTTCCTATTATGGATTAATCAATTTTGAGGATTATAACAAATTTTATTGTGTTTTTCACACCTGTTCTAAGGAGCAAGAAGTAAAACCTTTCGCTTGATATATTAAGACCACCCACATGCCTTTTACTTATTTTCAAAAAAATAGTTGTTCTTAGGTATGGCGACAATCGGTACACCCACCTTATATAGTGAACATTAATGGATCGTTGTTCCGCAAAAAACGTTTTGCCATCTTCAAAAGGATTTCTTGAGGATTTCCTATTCTTGGTGAAATCTAGGATTTTTTTGGGAAATCAATTAGGGATTGCTTTGTAAATTCTTTTGAGTATTCCCTCGGAAATTCTTTAGGAATATATTAAAAATACTAAATTAGTTAGTAACTTCCGAAGGAATTTTGGGATCAGTTTTCCAAGGAAAATCCGGAGGATTTTCAAAGAAATCAACTGAAAGGATTTTTGAAAAAAAAAGTATACGTGATTTGTGAAGAATTTTTGCTAAAGGAATTCTTGAAAGAATAGCCGAAATAATCCCGAATGGATTTTTCAAAGGATTTTCTAAAGGTATTCTCGACGAAATCCCAAAGAATTCTTAAAAGCAAAATATCCGGAAAAACTCTTCCAGGTGTTTTCTAAAGTTTTCCTCAAGATAATTCTACATGAGTTCCCAAAAAATCCCAAGAAATTTCAAATGATACCCGAAGCATTTTCCGAAGGTTTGTATAGTACAGCCATAAGTAATAGAACGCTGGTGGCGCTGTAACCATTAAAATTATTCTGAAAAATATATTAAGCTCTTTTAGTGGAATGTATTAAACCGTCTAAGACGAATTAAGTACTGTCCATTTAATTCCACTAGTTAATTTCCGTTATCTTTGCAGATACGTATTTCGACCACAACTGTGTGGTCGTCTTCAGTGTCTTGTACTCGCCTCGAGTACAAGACACTGAAGACGACCACACAGTTGTGGTCGAAATACGTATCTGCAAAGATAACGGAAATTAACTAGTGGAATTAAATGGACAGTACTTAATTCGTCTTAGAAAATTATTCTGCCAAAATATGCCCACCCTGATAAAAAATACAATAGAGTTGCAACAAAATATCATAAAAACACAATAGATTTTATTGATGAGCATTAAATTCCATTGTTTTTATATCATACCAATTAAAGTGCCATTTTGTTATTCAAATATACGTACAATAAATTCTATTGCCAGTGAAAGTTTGGCAATAGAATTACAATAAATTCAATTGTAATGGCAAAAATTTGTTCGAGAAAAAATCGATTTTATTATTGTAAAGACACATAACAACCCCTATTATCTATTGTAAAATTGCCATTTATACTAAAGACACACTGGTGGTACAAGGACCGTGGTATACCACGGTTATATACCCTAGTACATATTGTACCATGGTTTTCCACGTTGTACCAGCATGGTACAAGGCGACACACCTGTGGTACAACTTGTACCATGGTACGAATACCATCAGTGTGTCATTAGTATTACAATCGACTTTATGGTGGAAAACAATAGGCTTCAATGTAATTCTATTGTGAGCCACAATAGAGTTTAATGTAATTACTATCAATTTCAGCGTACTGTCACAATAATTTCTATTGTAATTCTTTTGGGAATTTTTATTAGGGCAGCTATCGAATGCAAATATCACCACATTGTGCAATTGGACGAAAGTTATGGATTAAAAACAAAAGGGTGCCGACAACCGACCACCTTCCCCTACTTTTTTCTAACCGTGTAGACTCTCATTAGAGCCTGTTTGTCTTCCTAATCTTTCCGAAGAGTATAACGTTTCAATTCCTTCCCCAGAGCCGAGTATTGTTAACGGGCTAAGACTTTGGCTCCTCTGATTTTAGTTCACTCTATCGCAGCTTTGGCTTCTCTTCGCTCCTCTATCTTCCTCCAGGTTTCATCCGAGATCCATTGTTTTATCTGGGGTAACAGTTTTCCCAGATTATTGCGCATAAATGCCTAAATTTTATTTCCACCTTTGGGTTTCTGCGCCGAGCACTCAGTTCATTCATTTATTTATTCAGCTTACATCTAAACAGATAACACTTAGGGCCGATGCCCACGTAGCGTTTTTTCAAGCTGCGTGCACGCAAGGTACCCAGCATCAAATGTAGTCGTGCACTCGTTTACGTGTGCATTACTCCATTTGATGCTTGGTGCCTTGCGTGAACGCAGTGCACGCAGCGTAGAAAACCGCTAGGTTGACTTCGGGCTTTAAGCCCCAAGCGCAATACAGCGGAACGACGACGGAAACGGAATATTTGACAGAAAATATATGGGCTAACTGTCAAATCTGCCGTTCCCGTCGCCGTTCCGCTGTATTGCGTGGGGGCCTGTAATCAACAATTTGAGGCAACAATACATGGTTCGAGGGCGCATCTCTCCATCCTCGAATGCGCCCCACACTCGCCAAGTCATTCTGCACCTGATTGCTTCACGTTTCAGGCGGGTGTACAGTACTGCCACCTTTGCAAATGTTCGGCCCACAATGTCCATATCATCCGCGAAACAAATAAATTGACTGGATCTGTTGAAAATCGTACCCCGGATGTTACACCCAGCTCTCCGCATGACACCTTCTAGTGCAATGTTGAACAACGTATAATAATCCACCACTTTGTCTTAGTCCTCGCGCGATTCGAACGAACACAGTTTTGCACACCATTTGATCAGTCTGGTTAGCTTCCCAGGGAAGCTGTTCTCGTCCATAATATTCCATAGCTCTGCGCGGTTTGTCGTATGCCGCCTTGAAATCAATGAACAGATGGTGCGTTGGGACCTGGTATTCACGGCATGTTTGAAGGATTTGCCGTACAGTAAAGATCTGGTCCGTTGTCGAGCGGCCGTCAACGAAGCCGGCTTGATAACTTCCCACAAACTCATTCACTAATGGTGACAGACGTCGGAAGATGATCTGGGATATCACTTTGTAGGCGGCATTAAGGATGGTGATCGCTCGAAATTTCTCACACTCCAGCTTGTCGCCTTTCTTGTAAATGGGGTATACAACACCTTCCTTCCACTCCTCTGGTAGTTGTTCAGTTTCCCAGATTATGACTATCAGTTTGTGTAGGCAAGTGGCTAGATTTCCCGGGCCCATCTTGTTGAGCTCAGCTCCGATACCATCCTTACCAGCTGCTCTATTGATCTTTAGCTGATGAATGGCATCCTTAACTTCCCTCAAGGTGGGGACTGGTTAGCTTTCATCGTCCGCTGAACTGACGTAGTCATCTCCTTCGCTGCCTTGACTTTCACTGCCAGTACTCTCAGCGCCATTCAAATGTTCCTCGTAGTGCTGCTTCCTTCTTTAGATCACCACACGTTCGTCCGACAAGATGCTCCCATCCTTATCGGATGCGTTGAGTTTCTGATAGAACTGACGTGTTTCTTGAGAATGGTACAGCTGTTCCATCTCCTCGCACTCCGCTTCTTCCATGCGGTGTTTCTTCTCCGCGGGTCTGCTGTCTCCACTTCCGTCTATAACGTTGTGAATGGCTGTATTAACTGTATTCCAGCAGCCCTCAAAAGGGGCTCCATCGAGCTCACCCTTTTCCGGCAACGCTGCCTCGAAATGCTGCGCGTATGCAGTGGCGACATCAGGTTAGTCAGTCGCTTAAGTCGCTCTAGGTCGTACCGCGGCGGCCGTCGGTACCGAACATTGTTGATGGCGGATAGTGCAGTGTAGAGTAGAGTGGGGCAAGAGTACGCACTTAGTTTTCAATCGATCATGTGGCCCTTATGAAGCAAGCTTCTGTATATCAAATCAATGTCGATGATTCATATACTCTTCCTATATGTTATCCAGCGGAAAAAAATATTGAAATTATTGATATTCGTTTCAGTAGAACCCTTATTGCAAGACACGTTGAAAACGCACTCTTACCCCACCGGCTGGATCGGAAGCGAACACCATCTTTACAGGGTTGATAACTTCCCACGAACTCATTCACTAATGGTGACAGACGTCGGTAGATGATCTGCGATATCACTTTGTAGGCGGCATTAAGGATGGTGATCGCTCAAAAGGTCTCACACTCCAGCTTGTCGCCTTTCTTGTAAATGGGGTATATAACCCCTTCCTTCCACTTCTCCGGTAGCTGTTCAGTTTCCCAGATTCTGTCTATCAGTTTGTGCAGGCAAATGGCTAGCTTTCCCGTGGCCATCATGATGAGCTCAGCTCGGATACCATCCTTACCCAAAAAACCCCAAAGGTGGAAATAAAATTTAGGCATTTATGCGCTCTAATCTGGGAAAACTGTGACCCCAGATAAAACAATGGATCTCGGATGAAACCTGGAGGAAGATAGAGGAGCGAAGAGAAGCCAAAGCTGCGATAGAGTGGACTAAAATCAGAGGAGCCAAAGTCTTAGTCCGTCAACAATAACACTTTACTGCTTTATTGGTCTTTAGCATGGCATCCTTAACTTCCCTCAAGGTGGGGACTGGTTGGCTTCCATCGTCCGCTGAACTGACGTAGTCATCTCCTCCGCTGCCTTGACTTTCACTGCCTGTACTCTCAGCGCCATTCAAATGTTCCTCGTAGTGCTGCTTCCACCCTTCGATCACCACACGTTCGTCCGTCGAATCTGTGTCAAACGGTCGAAAGTCAAAAGGTCGAAGGACAAAAGGTCGATAGGACAAAAGGTCGAAGGGTCAAAAGGTCGACAATAGGTCGAATATGTGTCATAACGTCGAAGGTCAAAAGGTCGAAGGACAAAAGGTCGAAAGAACAAAAAGACAAGAAATGAGATGGGAGTTGTGAGTAGTGACAAGTGAGATGCCAGTTGGAAGTAGTTAGCATAGGTAAATGAGAAGTGAGAAGTGAAAAGTGAGAAGTAAGAAGTGAGAAGTGGAAAGGAAGAAATAAGTAAAAAGTGACAAGTGAGAAATGTGATGTGAGAACTGAGGAACGCAGAAGTAAGAAGTGAGATGTAAATAAGAAGTGAAAAGGAAGAAAGAAAAAAGGAGGACACATATGTAGTAAGAGAGAAGAAGAACAGATGAGGAGTCAAGAACAAAGAAAGAAAGAAGAAGGAAGACGGAAGAAGGAAAAAAGAAGGAAGAAGGAAGAAAGAAAGAGGGAAGATAAAAGAAAAATAGAAGAAGGAAGAAAGAAGGAAGGAAGAAGAAAGAGAGAAGACACAATGTAGCAAAACAAAAGAAAGAAGGAGGAAGCAAGTAACAGGAATAGAGAAGAAAGATGGAAGAATTGAGGAACAAAGAAGAGAGGAATAAGGAAGAAAGACGGAAGAAATAAGGAACAAAGAAGAGAGAAATAAGGAAGAAAGAAGAAAGAAAGAAGAAAGAAAGGAAGAAGGAAGAAAGAAGGATAAAAGATGGAAAAAAGAGAAAAGAATGAAGAAAGAAAAAAGAAAGTAGGAAGTAAAACAGGAAACAAGAAGGAAGAAGAAAGAAAGAAGGGAGAATGAAGGAAGAAAGAGAGAGGAAAGAAGGAAGAAAATAAAAAAAGAAGAAAGTAGGAAGAAAGAAGGAAAAAAGACGGGAGAAAGAAAGGAGAAAAACGGAAGAAACACAGAAAGAAGAACAAAGAAAGAAATAAGGAAGAAAAAAGAAAGAAGGAAAAAATAAAGAAGGAAAAAAGAAAGAAAAAAAAAAGAAAGAAGGAAAAAGAAAGAAGGAAAAAAGAAAGTAGGAAAAAAGAAAGAAGAAAAACGGAAGAAAGGGAGAAGAAAGGAAGAAGGAATAAAAAAGAAAAAAAGGTCCTTCGACCTTTTGTCCTACAGCCCGTCCGTCAAGATGCTCCCATCCTTATCCCGGCACATTTCGGCTCGCGGCACGAAGCCTTTGCGGGACGCGTTGAGCTTCTGATAGAACTGACGTGTTTCTTGAGAACGGCACAGCTGTTCTATCTCCTCGCACTCCGCTTCTTCCAGGCGGCGTTTCTTCTCCTGAAAAAGGCGGGTCTGCTGTCTCCGCTTCCGTCTATAACGTTCTATGTTCTGCAGGGTACCTTGCTAGAGCGCGATCTCCCGCACTGCGTCCTTCTCCTCCAGAATCTGTCTGCACTCTTCGTCTAACCAATCGTTCCGTCGACTTCGTCCCATATACCCGACGTTGTTCTCCGTTGCGTCGTTAATGGCTGCTTTGACTGTATTTCAGTAGTTCTCAAGAGGGCCCCCATCGTGCTCACCCTTTTCCGGCAACGCTGCCTCAAGATACTGCGCGTATGCAGTGGCGACATCAGGTTGCTTCAGTCGCTCTATGTCGTACCGCGGCGGTCGTCGGTACCGAACATTGTTGATGACGGATAGTTTTCAGAGTCGATGTTAGCCCCATGATATGTCCTGACGTCGATAATGTCGGAGAAGTGCCGTCCATCAATCAGAACGTGGTCGATTTGTGATTCTGTCTGCAGTGGTGATCTCCAGGTGTACCGATACGGGAGGCTGTGTTGGAAGTAGGTGCAGCGAATTTCCATATTCTAGGAAGCAGCGAAATCAATTAGTCGTAGGCCGTTTTCGTTCGTCAGTTGGTGAGCGCTGAACTTCCCAATAGTCGGTCTAAACTCCTCCTCTTGGCCAACCTGAGCGTTCAAATCTCATATGATGAGTTCAATATCGTGGCTTGGGCAGCTGTTGTACTCACGTTCCAGATGGGCGTCATCATCAAAGAATTTCGAAGCAAATCGTCGAATGGTTCCAAAAAAAATCGTTAAGAGACTCTGAACAAAATCTATGAGAAATTCTGAAGCAAACCGTCGATGTATTCCGAAACGAAACGTCGAATGATTCTGAAGCAATTCTTCGCGGGATTCCGAAGCTAATCGTCAGCCGGATTCCTTATCGTCTAGAGATCCCAACGCAGATCATTTGCAAAACGTCGAGAGACTCCGAATTAAATCTTCAAAGGATTACGAAGCAAATCGCCGAAGGATTCTGATTTGTCAAGGAATTCCTAAACCAATCTTGAAACGAATCTTGAGATATTCCGGAGCAAATCAACGAGAGATTCTAAAGCAAATCCTCCTTAGATTTTAAAGGGTATTTTTCACAGATTCCCAAGGGTATTGCTTAACAATACTGGAAAGAATCCAGTAGGAATTCTTCTGGATTACGATTGGAATACTTCGATGAATCCGAAAAGAATTCTTTAGAGATTGAAGTGAGAATTCTTCTCGGATTCTGATGAGAATTCTTCTCGGATGCTGATGGGAATCTTTCTCAGAATTCAGAAACAAGCTAATTTTTCTTCCACTCGTTTCATTAAGTATGATAGAGTGATCATGAGAGATAACTCTTTAGTCTTCAAACTTTTTTGGTAATTCATTATGCTATATGTTGAAAACTGATATCACTGCTAACTAACTTATCAAATCCTAGGGGGGGCTAATTTTTTTCCAGGGAGGGCTAAGCCCCCCCTTATTTACGCCAATGGTTATAGCATATTCGGATTCAGCATGCCAAAATCTACTGAAGACACATCAATTTGTTCTGAGGACCCGCAAGAGATTTAATTTTGTTCCCCTGTGTGTGATTTGGAATTATGGAAATTCTGAATTTTTTTTGTAATCCAAATAATAATCCAAGGATCAAAATAATCCGTGGATCCATATCAATATCCATAATAATCCATAAAAAAAATAATCCATGGATCATCACATTTTCTGGTTTTTCGATGGTCTGGTGCCCCTCCGGAAGATCCGGAACATCCGTAAAAGTGGTCCTTTTTTTATGAAACTCGTTATAGAAGAGTGCGGTTTTTGCAAAGGTTTTGATTATCGTACTCTGAGCAACAAATTATTCAAGCCCTTAATCTCATTTCGTTACAAAACTACAACGTTTTTAAATCATCTCTGGGCTAAAATAGACCCCAATTAAGCTGCGAGGTGGCATTGTCACTGTGGGAAATGTAATGTAAATGAAGAAGAATAACATTTGATAATGTTGAATTTAAGATTTATGGAAAAGAATGTTGTATGCTTTAAAAAACAGCGTTTCCATTTTACCCGCCAATTTATTTATTTGTTTTAACGCAAAGCTTATTATTCACATTTTCCTCGAGTTTTTATACTGATCAATTCTTATGAAAATCGAACCTTGTTTCCTTTCATAATAACGCCCAGGTGCATCACAGACTAACGCACAAACATCTCACAATATTTAATTACCGAATAATAAATATGTTTCGGTATATTCAACACATATTAGGCTTCCTTTACGTTTATGGCGATATGTATACACATATGTATTCAATCAATGAGTATTTTCGAGTGAAGTGTTGTCTCTATGTGTACTGTGTATTTAATTTCGGAAAACATCCAATGCCAATCACCATTTCTGTGATCTTTTTTTGCGCACAACTGCTACCCGCTCTGGCAGCTTTCAGCGATATGTACCAAGAAGCACGGGATGCTGTTTCTGCTGCAACAACCGAGGCAATGTGCCCAGTGGCAGTACTAACTTCTCTTCTAACCTATGTACCCAACTTTATGTTTCCATAGGAGGGCATGTGTTTCGGCAGCTTATTTATCTTGTTCCGTTTATCGGTGCGCCCCTTGTTGGGTACAGACATAGCACGCAACAACACTGAAAGGTTCATGCACCAGCTCGAGCAATAAGTTTCGAAAGATATTCTGTTCATGCTCTACCATGGCACAATACTGCCCACCCACCCTCGCTGTGTCTCTCCTGTCTGTTTCTCTTTTTGTACGACCCGCTTCTTTGGGTTTCCATGTCTTTTATGGATGATGTTTGAGTTGAACTGCTTATGGTTGTGTGATGTTTGAAATTGGTGTAGCGTTCACAGGGACCTTGCCTTCGATAGGAGACTATTCTTGTTTTTGAGAGTTTCTATTATGGTTGCGACATGGGGCGCTATTAATGGCAGTCTGTTCTGCCAAATCTTTTTATCTTTATTATATATTCGATTATACACATTTGCTGCCCTAATTATTGTATTTGCTATCTTTATGCTACGTTCATGTTGCCTTTCTCGTTCCGTAAGTCTCCCGAAAGGCAAAAAGATCACCCTAAAAGATGTTTTGCCTTTCTCGTATACTAAGTATACGTAAAGGCTACAGGATCACTCTAAAACTGAACTTTTGGTGTGTGTATGTGTACAAAAAAAATGTGAGATACACTTTTTGCCTTTCTCGTATACAAAGTATACGTAGGGTCTGTTCACAAATTACGTAACGCGAAAATCTGAGTTTTTGACCCCCTCCCTCCCCCTTGTAACAAAAAGTAACATTTTTGGTACCCCCTCCCTCCCCCATGTAACGCGTAACTGTGAAAATTTTAAAGGTAGATTTTTTTTTTCACTGAAGCATTTGGGTTTTGGTATTTTTTAAACACTGTTAGGGACGGCACATGATCAAAAATCAAGGATTTCAAAAATACAGCTAGTAGAAACGAAAATAGAATTTGCGATAATAACCATTTACCTATGTAGTTTAGCGGAACTGTGGTATCGAGAAATACAATATTCGCTTGGTATTTCAACGCATATCAGTACCGCCATGTCAGCATGCTTGATTTCGATAATGACTAACATACGATAATGATAAACAGCAATTACTTCAATCATTGATTAAAAAAAGACATTCAAATAGATTTTTATTCGCGTTATGCGTAACATTTGGTAGTACCCACCCCCTTCCCCACCTTTTAGTGTAACTTAGTATAATGCAAGTTGGACCTTCCCCTCCCCCCAGAAGCGTTACGTAATTTGTGAACAGACCCAAAGGCTATAGGACCGCTCCAAAACCGAACGTTTTATAGAAGGCTCGGAGATCCATAGTGTTATATACCAATCGATCTCGATGAATTGTGGTGATGTCTGTGTGTATGTGTGTGGGTCTGTGCGCAACCACAAAAAAAATGTCACTCATTTTTCAGGTACTTATCCTTAACCGATTTACTCGCAACAAATTGCATTCGACGCAGGATACTCTACCATTGTTTCCTATTGAAAATTGGTCAGATCGGACTATGGGCTTAGAAGTTATAGCCAAAATACCACTTTTTTATAGAAAAATTGAGTAAAAAAATGTCACTAATTTTTCAGGCACTTATCCTTAACCGATTTACTCGCAACAAGTTGCATTCGACGCAGAATACTCTCCCAGAATACTCTCCTATTGAAAATTGGCCAGATCGGACTATGGGCTCAAGAGTAATGGCCAAAATACTATTTTTATAATGCACGAGAAAGGCACCATCACCGCTAGGTGGATTAATCAGGGTTTTTATACTTAGCTTAATCAGATTTGCTTGCAGCTGAATGCATTCCACGCGGAATCCTGCCTTTTTTGTTATTGAAAATTGGCCCAATCGGTGTTGCGTTCCGTAGTTATTGTAAAAACATGTTGTTTTTCTCTAATTTTCCCAAAGGTACCACTTGAAAAAAAAAATCAAAATTTAATTTAAAAATCGGAAACTACTGCAATGCATTCAAATGAACGCAAATAGACATAAATTGATGAAAATAGTAAAATCTAGAAAGGCTGGAATAACAAAGAGACGCAGTGTCAAAATGGGAACAGCGAGTTTGCTGTCAAATCGGTTGTTCCAATCGAGCACAAAGTTCTTAAAGGTAGGAGTATTGCGCCACATGTAAAATACACGCACTTTAGTAAAATCTATCCCTCTAAAGTGCTAATTTGACCTCTTTTATGTGTTTTTCTCATTTTTAAAATGCGCGAGAAATGCACCACCAAAGCTAGGTGGATTAATCTGTTTTTGCATTTTGCGTATACTAAGTATCAGTGGCGTAGCCAGAAAATTGGTCTGAGAGAGGTTTTCTGAACATTTTTTTTTCGAAAAAAAAATTTCTTCTAAAAACGTTGTCTCTGGGAGGGGGGGTGTGTCCAAAACCACCCCCGTGGCTACGCCACTGCTAAGTATACGTAAAGGCTATAGGATCACTCCAAAACCGAACTTTTGAAGGAGGACTTGGAGACCCATAGTGTTATATATCAATCGACTCAGCTCGACGAATTGAGATAATGTCTGTATGTGTGTATGTGTTTTTTTCTTCCTAAGCAATGGAGGGGGAATCTGCTCAACAGACATCCTGGGTTGTCCAGGAAGTGCGAGGTTAGGCACTACCTCCAACAGCAAACGAGGGAGGCACGACTACATCCCCGACCCGCTAAACCGCTTCAATTGCCGCCAGGCCTATCGTACCTTCGGTACAACCAGAAAGTAATGCTTCAAAGGGGGGCCAGTGCACAACGTACCCTCGAGGTTAGCTGCGTGTCCTTGCAGCATCCAACATCGTGGCTTTTTTAGATGAGCACGATGGTTTGCGCCAGCGCAAAGCCGGTTTTCCAGGTGTAAAAAATATTTTAAGCTCTTTTTAGTGGAATGTATTCAACCGTCTAAGACGAGTTAAGTGGTCGTCTTCAGTGTCTCGTAGTCGAGTCAAGTACGAGATACTGAAGACGACCACACGGTTGTGGTCGAAATACGTATTTGCAAAGATATCGAAATAATTGGTGGAATTAAATGGAGAATACTTAACTCGTCTTAGACGGTTTTCCAGGTGGCCTTACCACGCCCTAGGTCCTCGGAAGGTGGGAAGGGTTGACTTTGCGCCTGCTTCGCTCTGCACGACTGGTATCAACAATGATGATGCCACGTGCACCCCAAATTGACTTTTCTGCGATAGGGTCTATTCACCAACATACAGAGAGACTTGCCGACGCGGTGCCTACGACTGCCCCAGCCTTGACTAGGACTTCTTTCCGTCCTCGGACTCGGAACCCGCCCGGTTGACCGACGCCGCGAAAGGGACGATACCATGTTGTTCTTCGCGCGGCCACTTGTTCGATAAAAGGATCGAGTTCGACCACAGGGCACCGGTATGACCCATGAAGCCGACTCCGAACCCTTGGACCACCTCTTATTTGCGCATGAACTAGCCATTCCTCGAGTCCACGCACCACCTTCTGTGTAGCTCCGAGACGATTTGGTCGATAGCTGATAAAACGGCGTTCCAGCCAACTCCATCTTTACACATCCTCCGGACTAGGTTGTCCGGGGTAGTGTCCAGACCACATGTGGCAAGCATGTGGTAACGCATTTGGCGAAAACGTGGGCACACGAACAACACGTGTTCCGCCGTTTCCTCTAAACCTGCGCACACTCGGGCGAGGGCGAGGCCGAGCAAGCCAGCTGCGTTACCTGTACTGTGAATTTGCAGCACGCATAAACGCCGAGCACTTCGAACCCCCCATGGGGTGCTTGCTGTTCACAGCTTTGCTGGAACAAATCAAACAATTGGGAGGGTTCGTGTAGCATTGTGCCTTATGTCCCTCCAATCTGCAGCGTCGGCAGAGATTGCTTCTGTCTGGGCCTTTGCAGTTCCATTGCTTGTGCCTCGGTTCCAGGCACTTGAAGCAAACTTCGGGTTGCTTGTATATGCCCACAGGGCATACCGACCATCCCACCTTGACGCTCCCTAACTTGACTACCTTGGAGGCATCCGCTGCAGATAGCCGAACCAATGCTACTTGTGTCCCTGCCGGACCTTTCCGTAGCCGAACGGCTGCTGTGGGCGTCTCCACTTCACACTGTCGCCGCAGTGCCGTGATGAGCTCTTCAACTTCGGTAATCTCGTCCAGGTCTTTAACCCTTAGATTCACCTCCGTCGTGAGTGCCCACACCTTGACCGTCTCGCCTAAGACTTCCTCCGCCAACTTCTTGTAGGCAGCGCCCTTTTGCGAGACCCCCCGCTTTAGCTCGACGATCATCTCGCCCGTCCGGGTTCGTCTTATTCGATGTACGTCAGCGCCGAGTTCACCGAGCTTGACGTCACTCCTCATCGCCTTCAAGACGTCCGAGTACTTAGCCTTGTCCGTCTTGATGACTAGGGCATCGGCCCTGGAGCGATTGGCGCCTACCCTCGACTTCCTGCTACTTTCATTCACCTTCTTTTCGGCTCTTGACGACTACGGTTTCCCCTTGTTCTTGACCAAGGTCCAGGAGGCGTCATCCCCTCTATTTCCCTGGTCTGGTGCGGCTGAGAGCTCTCAGCCTGCCGTAACCCCTTACCCCCATCTTTCCTGGGTGGACGGACCTTTCCAGGTCCTTCCTACCCCGGTTTCGGAGGTACCTGGCCGGGGTTCAGCTTCCCAGCCCCACTACCCTTGTTCGGGGTAGTAACCCTCCGCGTTTTGGAGCTGCCCCCAGGAAGCTCATCCCCTGGAGACTGGCTCCTCCGTTTTTGTGTCTGCTACGTTGCAGCAGTCACCCCCGACGTGCCCGCAAATACTTGGGCCTCAGTCTGGGTAGACCTCAACTCCACGGGTTTGCACTTGGCCGTCCCGACCACCTTCTCCAGCTTGGCGTCCAACATCGACTTTCCTCGGGTCCTGAGGGAAACACATAAATTGGACCTGGTAGTACGGTACGAGACAACTTGATTGATGTCTTGATGGCCCGCACCGCAGCCACATCGATTGCTCGCTGCGGACCCAATTCTGTAGAGATGTGAGTTCAGTGAGTAGTAGTTGGACTTCAGCCGACACATTACTTTAATAAAGTGTCGATTGAGGTCCAATCCCTTGAGCCATGGTTTCTTCGAAACCTGCGGGATAGAATATAGAATATAACCATCTTTCCATACCCCCTTCATCCCATTTTTGATGCCAACCGAGCATAACTTGCTGACGAACAATAGATAAAAATTCATTGAAGGTGATTTTTCGTTCATAAATATCACCTTTCATAGTGCCCACCTTGGTAAGTGTCCATGTTCTCATTAGCCGTTGAGTGTTTTCTCCTAATACATGTTTCGCTAGCGTATAACAGCACAGATTTCACGTTTGAGTTGAAAATTCGGATTTTGGTGCGTTTACTTATCTGCCTGTCTTTTTGGATATTTCGTAAACTCGCAAAGGCAGCCCTTGCTTTCTTGATTTGCGCGTCTATGTCGATCTTTTGACTACCAAGTTATTGGAAGCTTTCAAGCCAGCTACAGTGAAACTGGAAGGGGTCGCCGTATCTAAATCCAACGATTTGGTTTTATTGACGATGACGTTGACTAATTCTGCCGAAGAGGAGTGTTCGGTAAGGTCGCACTGCATATCAGAGCGCGTTTAGTGAGAAGCGCAACTTCATCAGCCAATTCGAAGTCGTTCAGGTGTTCCATGTTATAGGCTGCCATAGCCCGCGATTTGGTTCACGGTCAATCGCACTACCAGAATCTTGTCGATTACGATGATGAACAGTAGCGGTGATAGAATATATCATTGCCTCACTGCAGCTACGACCTGGATAGGGTCGAACAAGACCCCATTAAGCAGCACGAGAAGGCCTCCTAGTGAACCTCGATGAGGCCGATGATTTTCTCAGGGCGCCCCACATATTCTCGTGAGTGAGACAGCCGATAGCTTTTTTTGTAATCTATGAATACCAAGTAAAGGGACTCTCATCTGCTCCATAATGATCTTCCATGAAGGAATTCAGCCATCTGCCGCCGGAGAGTCGCGTCGATCTTCTCCTGAATCCGGACTAGGATTGAGCCTCGCTTATCAGGTATATTGTACATGGTCACTAGAGTGGAGCGCAGTTGTATGAAAAAACGGAAACTTTGTCCGATCAAGTGAGATCAAGGTTTTTCTGAATCATTTTGGGACCCCAATCAAAATATGAGCTCGATTGGTTGCAACCTCGCATGCCGCATCGCGTTTTAAATTTACATGGAGATTACTGTGGGAGAACGTAGTTTTTTACATTTCTGCTCTTAGCGGCTGCAATTTATCATCAATCCCGAGACTCAATACGTTAGCATATAGTCTGGAGGATGCCGAAAGGCTTTGCCGAAGAAGATACGTAGCTGAAAGGTCTACAAAAAATGTTATTACGTTTCGAAAATTGATTGTTTAAACCATATGCAAGAAATCAATGTTTCTGCCAGCACTATCGGACAACCTATGGTTATCGAAGGGCAAAACCCATCTTCCTTCTTGTCGGATTTTTTTCTTTGTGAAATAATTCCGGATAGCTCCCATTAGCTCTAAAGCCCTATAAGATCAATTATTTTGAAATAACACTCAGTTAAATTATTGGTCTACGTAGTACGGCAGTGTTGGCAGAATGAACGATTTTTTGCATATGGTTTGAACACTCAATGTTCGAAGCGTTATAACTTTTTTCGTGGACGTTCCAGCAACGTGCCTTCTTCAGCAAAGTTTTTCGGCATCCTTTGGGTTATACTTTAACGCAATGTGCCACTTGGTTTACGATGAACTGAAACCTGTAGTAGTAGAAATGCAAAAATATACGTTCTCCCATACTAATTTCCATACAAATTTCAAACGCGATGCGGAAAGCGAGGAAGCAACCAATCGGTTCCATATTCTGCACAGTTGTTTAAGACCCAGAATGGCTTCAAAAAACCATTGATTTGAAAAAATGACCATGACGCCCCACTCTAATGGTCACGCATGAGTTGTAAAAGTATTTTTGTGCAACTCTTTGTCACTTAAGTGACAATTGTCATAAGACGAGTTAGTACTATCCCATTGAATTCCACCACTTGACTGTAACTTTACTCGCCTCGACTTGGGTTGTGGAATTAAGTGGGACTTACTAAGGGTATGTCGCATTTGGAGAATTAAACTTAAAAGTGACATTTCAATAATTATCGAATAAGCCTGTTTTTGACAGATATCGAATAATTTTTGATCGAAGTCTTATTGGTATTGCTGGGTAGCACCAGCCATTCTATTAGTGATTTTTAATTTTCGTACTGTCTCTTTTAAGTTTAATTCCCCAAATGAGACAGACTCTAACTCGTCTTATGACAAGAGAAGACATTCTACTGAAAAGCTCTAAATCATTTTCTTTATCAAGTCTTTGTCGCTTATTTGTCAAGTTATATTACGAAATTAGCAAAAAAAAATCAACTGGTTATCTAATAACGGTGTGATTTTATTGCATTGTGTAGTGTCTGCTCTTCTTATCCCGTTAACCAATTAATCATTAATGCCGACATTTTTTAAATGTTTAAGGACAACTTTCATAAAGAACCCATATTTTTGACGCATTTAACTATTTGAAAGCTCAAACGAAAACTTAAAGTTCGACTAATACTAATTTCCGCGAAGAAACTGCAAATTGCTTGAAAGATGTTCTCTGAATTTTAAATTTCTGTGATTACGCACAGTGGGTGGGAATCTAAAAGGATCCTGCCATAAACAAATCCTGAAATTTATAAATGTTCATTTATCTTGAGAATAAGTCAAATTTACTTAATATCACGTGATATG